>NC_057722.1:19545383-19585118 GCF_004010195.1 Chiloscyllium plagiosum | reverse complement strand
GCAAGCTGACTGACCTCTCTGCCCCCACCCCCTCTCCAGCCTATCACCCTCACCCTCACCCTCACCTTCTTCCACCTATCATATTCCCAGCGCTCCTCCCCCAAATTCCCTCTCCCCTACCTTTTATCTCAGCCCGCCTGGCACACCAGCCTCAATCCTAAAGAAGGGCTTATGCCCGAAACGTCGATTCTCCTGCTCCTCGGATGCTTCCTGGCCTGCTGTGTTTTTCCAGCATCACATTATTCTTGCACAGTATCAACTTTGGGGTGTTTTGTGGGGTGTTTCCTTCCATGGGGCTTGGCAACTTACTCATGCCATTCTCTGCTGTTAAACTCATTTATTATACATTCAGGCTCCATAGCAGTGCCTGCTCACACAATCTTGCAGTCATCAGAGATGCAGCGCTTGCTGGTCCTGGGACCACCCAGCATTTATACTGACAGTGCCATATTTAACAACTAGCTGAACACCAGTTCAAAAGCTGCAAGCCAGGAACAGACTTTCATGTGTTGCTCTAGAATTCAGGATATAAAGGATCTGCCTGAGAAAAGCAGACACTTTGCAGGCAGGAACCTGGTCGTCCTTGTGGATGGAGTGATAGGTAGGAAGGCCATCCTCTTTCCTCAGGATCACTGACAGAGATCATGGTACCAGACCCTGCCAGCCTGGCCCGAGGTTGCCACCTGAATCATTACAGTGTCTACAGTTTGGAAGAACATGTAGAAATGCTGCAAGGTGTTTAATGAGCTTCTACACTCCCTACAGGGAAGTGCCACCATCTTCTTTCTGTGACCTCTCACTCACTCAAACTTTGCCTTTGCACCAGCTCCCACTGAGGTATATGGTCTGCCTCAACAGCTCTCCTCACCCATCTCATGCCTCAAACTACGAACTCTTCCCTCCCTCTACACTTCCTGCTAACTCACTCAGGACACCTCACCTCATTTCCTGTTCCTGCACTATCATTAACAACGTTCCCAGCTACTTTCATCTCACTCAATATCCCCCATTGTCTCATTGCAGAAGAAAACAACCCACAACTTGACTGAAATGGATAAGGTGGGCTGTCTGTTTAGATGACATTCATCTCCTCAGCCCCTAGGAGGTGAAAATCCTTGAGCTGGCAGAAGATGAGAACTATTCCTGTGAGGATACAAGACCCAGTGTCCCAGCAACCAAACAAGCCTCATACGGCTGCATATTCCCATTACTACCACAGTGTACAAAATCTTCAGATGCTCAATCCATCACCCCTATTGCACAAATGATTCCTCTTTTCTCTTGTGCAGGCATCATTAGCACCCACAGAGCTTCTGCCTTGAAGAAACCAGCCCCATTGCCCATCAGCTCCTCTGCCAGCTGAGGAAGGAGTGACAGAACCCTCAGAGGAAGCACTGGCAAGGCTGCCTCCTGCACTAGCTCAGATACTATCACTTCAGCAAGCACTTATCTGTATTAAACTCAGGAACAGAATCCAGTGAGCACATCACTGGAACATCTCCACACCTGACCAGGAAAGAAATGCCCCAGATCACCAACACTCGGAGGACTTCCAGGACTAGGGATTTGCATAGACCCAAGCGGAGGAATACTTCGATGCTGGGAGCCATTAACGCTTTGTGGAAATGCTTAACCAGACACAAAAACAGCGGACAGGTTTGTCTGAAACAGGCAGTAAGCTGCATTGAAGGTTGGAGGAGTCCAACATGATTGATACCATGCTGGTACTGGCATACCTGTGTCTGGCTGAATCCACGGACATGTTAGTAGATACCATGCAGAGCCAAGACCAGCAGATAGCTCAATGGCTGCTGGAAATGCATGCAGACTTGCATTCCATCTCTGTAGCAACAGATGCTCACCACCAACAGCAAGGTGACAGGGTGATGAGGGACCTCCAACTCTCTCCGGGTGCCCCACCGTCTTATAGAGACAAGTGTGCTAGCAAGCACCTAGACAGCAGAGAAACCATATGCAGCATCCCAAGAGACCTCCTCTTAGTACACTCTAGAGGCACTCAGCCCCTCCACCTCTAACCTGCTTGTGACCCACCTGAGATGGGTGAGCCTATATCTGGGCAGGACACCCCTCAGTACATCTGGGCCCCCTAGTCACAAACACTCCTGGGACTGACCATCCATCCCTTCAAGGCTAACGAACTCCACCATAGAGACAGCTCCTTCCAACCCAGCTCTGAGCCCAGGGTCTGCATTTAGGTACAATCAGAAGGCATGGAAAAAGAAAACTGTCTGAGCGCACAGTGGTGGCACAGGTGACATTTCATTGTGGGTTGAACATCATGCACGTAAATATATTTGCACTTTATCTTAACACCTGTTTGATCAACTAATGGCGATTCCTGATGAAGGGCTTTTGCCCGGAATGTTGATTTTCCTGCTCCTTGGATGCTGCCTGACCTGCTGTGCTTTTCCAGCACCACTCTAATCCAGACTCTGGTTTGCAGCATCTGCAGTTCTTGTTTTTACCCAATATTATTTTAATTAGCAGGCCAAAACCCAAGTCACAAAAGCTTCCTTTCCTTTGCACTACATAATGTTTGAACTCTATCTGAAGCAGTGCTACTCTTTTTCTAATATCCATCAGAACACATGTTGTCACTTTTGAATATGGGAGCAGCAGATGTTGTGAAGCCTTCAAACATTTGTTAACATTAACTTTTTATCATACAACATGTGAAGTGAAGAAGGAACAAATGCTACATTTGAAACTAAATAGAGACTTCTTGCCTTTGGAACAGCAACAAACTTACAATCAATGAATAATGTCTTCTCCTAACTCAGATCTACCGAAAGCTGATGTCAATAAAGTCCTACATTGCAATACTCCAACATCAAGATGATGTTCTTCCCACTCAATACCTTGATATTCCTCAGCAGAAGACTGCTGTTTCTCTTCAGCATCCATTACCTTCCTTCTTGGACTGTTCCATTTGTGCAAGTCACACAGCATGCTAGGATTATGCATAACACTGTCTAGAGTGTATGCAAAGTCCCCAGATCAATCCAAGCATCTGAACCTCAGCATCCAGAGGCCTGACATCTGATTCATGGTGATGCTCATGAAATAATGAGCTGCATTGTACATGTGCTTGGGTTCAGTCAAGGAATTCCAGTAAGGTAAGGTAGGTTGTCATAGTCCTAGACAACCATTCAGCTGCTCTCTCATTATCTCAGAGAGCAATAATGGATGGTGACTTAATCTGAGGGACATCATGACTTGGGTGAGGGGAGAGGTTGAAAAGCAAAGTCATCCATGATGAACTCAGCTTGAACTCACATTGTTGTCATTACTCTGCATTCAGAAACCAGCCATCTAGCCAATTGAGCTAACCAAGTGTGAAGCTATGAGAAATGGGTGCAGAGGATAGCCCTTGACTCCCAGCAACCATCCTTGTTAATGTGTCTGACCCTTAGAATGAAAGAGGATTATGGGACTTATCAAGGATATAATGACAGTTTCCAGGGATCCTGGCACAGATCTCTGAGATATTTTAGTGATGTTGACGGGGGATGACTTAGATGTTATCCAAGTGGTGCCCTTTTCTATTAATGAACTCTGTTGTGTTATCGTTTGGAGCTCTTTGTGTGATTTTTGGACAATTTTTAATGTTCTGCATCAGGGGAAGGTGTCTATGTCCCCACAGACAAAATAAAACAAACATACTCTAGCAACCCTAGGTGTGCTGACAGCCATTTTCATGTTCATTGCACGGTTGGGATTTAATGAAAAATGAGAGCCTACAGATGCATCCCTCTAACCTTCATGTCCCACTCTGCATCACTGTTCCTATCATCTCCATCAGGATTGAGCCTCCCCCACTTCTACTTACCCTATTATTCGGCTATTAGTGCACCCACTTTTCCACCTGAGCCCCAGGTTAAGTGTATAGAGATGCTCAAAATCATTATCTTCTGTTGCCCAACTGAAGCTGAGGTGCTGGGCATTGCTGAGTATCTCTCCTTTGCTTAATCAGCAGGGCCAGGGCAGAGCCAGTGGTCTTCTGGATCTGTGGGAGGGCAGGGTGAGTGGTATTCCCGATGTCTGGGAGGGCAGGGTGAGTGGTATTCCTGAAGTGTGTGGGAGGGCAGGATGTGGTGTTCCCGATATGTGCGAGGGCAGGGTGAGTGGAATTCCCAATGAGTGGGAGGGCAGGGTAAGTGATATTCCCGATGTGTGGGAAGGCAGGTGAGTGATATTCCCAGATGTGTGGGAGGGCAGGGTAAGTGATATTCCCGATGTGTGAGAGGGCAGGTGAGCGATATTCCCGATGTGTGGGAGGGCAGGGGGAATGGTATTCCCGATGTGTGGGAGGGCAGGTGAGTGATATTCCCGATGTCTCCTGCAGGTTATGTTTTTTTAAGAAGGGGCAGGTGAAGTATTTGTCACTTTCTCTCTCAGATTGTCATTCCGGCAAATTTGGGGACTGAGTGAGTGGCTCTTTCCCCTTCGTGATCCCGTGAAGAAGAGCAAGTGGATTTGATGTGACGGCTGATGTCCCCCTGACTGAAACCTGCCCTTTCCAGCACAGCACCGTCAGGGGGACGGGGGTTGGTAAAGATGCCCTCTGGCTGCAGGGACCTGCGGGGAAAGGTGTTGAGAAGGTGGGGGGGGGGGGGGGGGGGTAGACGGGTCGGTGCAGTCTGCGTTTTCCCCCTGTTTTGGCAGCATTGAGATGGCACAGCCAGCCCTCTGTCTGAGCTGACAGGTTCTGTTTACTCAGGAATGCGTGCAGCGACTGGTCCAGTGCTTGCCTCTGGTCACCTGGGGCAGAGGGGCAGGGCTGGTTCTCTCTCTCTCTGTCTGTCTGACTGCACGTCAGCTCCGCTCAAGGGGAGCGGCTTGTTTGAAAAAAAAACACAGAGCAGCATGGCAAAGCGGGCGAGTGCAGAGCGCAGAGGCTTGCCTGCTCCTCTGCCGGCTGGCTGTGTCGGTCCGAGATGCTCTCCCCCAACCTGAGTGTGAATTGCAGCGAGGGCAGCCAGGGGCTGTGCGGGCACAGGCTGCCTCTCTCTCCTCAGCAGCCGGCTCCAGGCTTCACCCTGAGCGCCAACGGGCACCTGGTCGCCGCCCTGTGCCTGGGCAGCATCGGGCTGCTGGGTTTCACCAACAACTCGCTGGTGCTGCTGCTCTTCTGCCGCTTCAAGGCGCTGCGCTCTCCCGTCAACCTGCTGCTCGCCAACATCTCGGTGAGTGACCTGCTGGTCTCCACCCTGGGCACCCCGTTCAGCTTCGCCGCCAGCGCCCGGCAGCGCTGGCTCATCGGGGAGCTGGGCTGCATCTGGTACGGATTCGCCAACACCGTCTTCGGTGAGCCGCCTTCGCACTCGGGGTTGAGGGGGGGAGGAGAATGAGTGTCCATTCGTAAAGCCGTTCCTGATCGTTCAGTGGTTGCTTAGCATCGTCTCCCAACTTTCCTTGGAGTTTGCAGTACAGCTAGTTGATTAAGGAGTGAGATTGATGCATGCCTCGTGTCTTTCCGGGAGTTTTTTTGTTTCTGGTGAACGTGGTATCCTGCTCAGCAGATTGGGCAAACTCGCTCGCTCTCTTTCAAAGTTAAAAATCACACAACACCAGGTTATAGACCAACAGGTTTAATTGGAAGCACTAGCTTTCGAAGCGCCGCTCCTTCATCAGGTGGTTGTGGAGGACACATTTATAAAACACAGAATTTATAGCCAAAGTTTAAAGTGAAATTATACATTGAAAAATACCTTGACTGTTTGTTGAGTTTCTCATCTGTTAGAATGACCATGTTAGTTTCACTTCTTTCATATGTAAATCACAAAACTTTTTTTTAAAGTTACACTCTCAGGTTAACTGTAACAATTGGTGTCAGCCAGATAACATGTTAAGGTATTGAAGGTGTTAGCCCCCTGTGCCCTCTTTCAAATCATATCGCAGGGTCGTCTTCTTACCAGCCGAGAGGGTAGCTAATGTCCCAGCTGGAATTCAGCACCGTGGATAGCGCCACACTGAGGTCCCCGGCCCTTGTGCGCAGTTTTGCTCTCCTTATTTGAGGAGCACGGGGTGGGGGCAGTTCAGAGGAGATTCCCTAGATTGATCCTAGAGATGAGGCGTTTGTCGTGTGAAGAGAGGTTGAACACTTCAGGTCTATACTCTCTGGAAATGTAGAAGAATGAGGGAGGATCAAATTGAGGTGATGATAAAAGGTATGGTTGACATAGACGTGGAGCAGATGTGGGGCATTCTAGGATGAGAGGTCATGTCTTAGAAATAGGGGGAGCAAATTTAAAACAGAGTCCAGGAGAAACTTCTTCTCCCAAAGGGTTGTGAATCTGTGGCATTCACTACCCCAAAGTGCGGTGCTTGCTGGGACTGTGAGTAAATTTAAGGTGGCGGGTGGGGGAGTTAGACAGACTTTTAGTTGGTAATGGGTTGAAGGGATATAGGGAGAAGGCAGGAAAGTGGGGATGATTGAATGGTAGAGCCTAATTCTGCCCCTATATCCTATGAACCTATGAAGTTATGGCAACAGGACAAATGACCCCAGATCCTTCTGAATCAGAGTCATGATTACTACCTTCATCCCTGATTGTGAGAGGAGTGAACCACATACCTGAAACTTTGATGTATGAAGCCTCCTGCAGGAGATAGTCTCACAAGCTTCCGGCGTTTGCACATGAAACAGTGTAATTCCTGCCTGAGCTGACCTCATGCCTATTAAAGAGCATCTTCTACTGAAAAAAATGCTCATTGAACCCTACAAATATAAAAGCCTGCTGGCATGTCTAAACAAAATCTGCACCTGTAGTTAATTTCAGGTAGATACTTTCTTGATCCAGTTATAATTTCCAAGCCATTACGTTTTGGTGCAGAATTTCTGATTCAGGCAAAAGTTTAATATTCTGCATAATATTCCTAACATTCTCTAACAATAACTCAATATATTGAAATTGTAAATTGATCACACCTTCAAGCCCACCGATGACATTTCAAAATATCATATCGATGAAGCATCTTAAGTTTATTTACTTAATTAGAACTTGAAAAAAATTCATAAGCTGAGACACATGATTCTGGGTACAGCATAGCATTTCTCAGCAGATTACACAAGTAAATGTTATAGGAAATATATTGTTAAACAGGAGAGGGTTCAGAAAATATTAACCAGAATGTTGCGGGAATAGAAGATTTGAGATACAAAATTAGACTGGAAAGACTGGAACTTTTTTCACTGAGCACAGGAGGTTGAGGAAGTTGATCTTAGTGAGGTTTATAAAATCATGAGGGGCATAGAAAAGGTGAATGACAAGGATGTTATCCCTAAGGTGCAGGAGTTAAAAACTAGGGGGCATATTTTTAAGGGGAGATGAGAAAACTTTTAAATAGACATGAGGGGCAACACTTTTTTTACACAGAGAGTGGTTTGTGTGTGGAATGAACTGCCACAAAAAGTGGTGGATGCAGGTACGGGTTACAATATTTAAAACACATTTGGATAAATTCATGAATAGGAAATGTTTGGAGAGATATGGGTCAAGCGCAGGCTGGTGGGGTGAGTTTAGTTTGGGAACATGGTCAGCATGGACTGGTTGGACCTAAGGGTCTATTTTCATGCTGTATGACTCATTGATTCTGAACTTGTATGTTTAGCTATAATATTCAAATTTACAGACAAACAGATGACTCAGGAGCAGTAGACCCCTTTCATCTGAAAAGATCACAACTGATCTATGATGATCTGAAATCCAATTTCTCAAATAAACCCTATACCTTTTGACTACCTCGTTAACCATCTCCTGCTTATCTCCCATTTCCTTGCACACTATTTCATGCAGCCTTAACCATATTCAATTATCCTCTTTCCACTGCTCTCTGGGGAAGAAAATTCCACGCATTCTTGCTTTGATGATTTCTCATTTCATGTGAGTGTGACATGAAACCTTTACAGAACTGTAGGTTCGTACAGGATTGAACAAAATATTCGAAGGTTTTGAGTAAGTCTGTACAGATTAATAAATGATTTCTTAAAGCATGAGGATATTTTGTGTGTATGCTTGTCATTGCAAAATGTTCCAAAGCAGTTTTGGAATGCCACAAATACTTTCAGTAAGACAAGTTACCCATAGTATCATGAAGAAATTGATTGTACAAATCTGCATAATTTGGAATTTCTGGGTTGATTTCCTGCCAGACTATTGCATGTTACAACAAGCTATATCTAAATAAGACCAAAATTGTTAAACTAATATAAGTTCTTAAATACTCCAAGGCCATCTCTTTGCCACATTTTTGAAATCCTTGTAATAAATACAGTTGAAAATATCAGTTTGTAGAAAATAATATTGTCATAATAAAATAATTTCAAAGAACAGCAGATGCTAGAAATCTGAAACAAAAACAGAGTACTAGAGAAATGCAGCACGTCTGGCAACATCTGCTGAGGAAAAAACAGTTAACGTTTGGAGTGATCCTTCATCAGAAAAATAACACTGTACTGTTTAGAAAAATGAATTCTGAATTAATGGTACTTAGCACTAAAATTAAAAATTTATGTGGATGAAGATAAAAGATGTGACATTTTTAAAATCACAGTCTAAAGTTTATTTTTGTAAAAAAACTGTTTTAAAAGTTAATTTTGTTCTTTTTATGCAATAAGGTGCTATTGAATACTTTTCGTAAGGAGTAAATTTTCAGAGATAAAAATGAGTTTCAAGACCCTGAAAATAACCCTAAGATGTTTACAAGTAATTAAATCTGGCATCTGGTGACATTAGCAAATGGTAAAAAGGTAACAACTATTTTCAAGTACTGCATTCAAGTACTGTAATTAAAAATAGCAGTTTCCAAATTTTTTCTGCATATTTATGGGAACCCCAGGAAATAGTGCAACGTTTCCAAGGATTCCCAGCCATAACTTCTGAAATGCAGCTCAAAAGCAGCATTGTCAATGAAGGTTTTGTTTTTTAAAATAGCATTTGTATATCATCTATGAAATTATTAATAGTAAATTGCTGTACTCACGAGAATGGGAGTACTAGATCATGTGATATAAAACATGTTATTTTGCTTTGGAAAGATTGCTTTAAAATGAGCTCAGTTGAACCTGAGGTGTTCCTAAGTTTTCATGTCAGAACAATAATTTTATATCCAGTCACTTGAAGGGTAATTGATACTGTGCATTGTCCACTCATTGTGGAACCTGTTTAAATGCTGATTCTTTGATATCAATACAATCAAATTTGAGCAGGATTAACTGTGGGTGACTTCTTGGATCTTTTCTCTGCCATTTAGTCTTTGCACAAGAACAAGACTGTGTTGTGATCTGAAACAGAACAAAAATTATGTATCGGTAAAAGTGGTTACTGATGAACAAATATATTTGATGGGCTTATCAATCTTTTTATCATTTTACTAATGATCAAAAAGAAACTATTTTTCAGTAATTAGTGGATTGGATTTAAGTTGTTATTTAGTTGTAGAGAAGGTATACCTCAGCAATCATATTTAAAATCAGCAGGAGAATCGACGTTTCAAGCATAAGTCCGTCATCAGGATTCCTGCTCCTTGGATGCTGCCTGACCTGCTGTGCTTTTCTAGCACCGCACTCCTGACTCTGATCTCCAGTATCTGCAGTCCTCACTTTCTCCTAGATTCCAGTGTCGTAGCTGTACAGAACAGAACAACAGAATCACAGGATTGTTACAGCACAGAAAGAAACCAATTGGCATTTTGTGCCTGCATTGGCTCTTTAAATAAGCATCACAACCTCGTGTCAATTGCCTGCTTTTTCCCCATTTCCTTGCATACTGTTTCTATTCATAAATAAGCAGCTTGGCATGGTGTCATAGACTCTGTTGATAAGTCTTTGTTTTCATTACAGCTGGGATGTTTTCACAGCCTATATACACTTAGTCTGATTTTTAATGTCACATAAAATACATCAAATTTCTTTGAACACCGGTAACATTGATGATGCAGAATCCAAGAAGTGAATCTTCTACTCAACATTTATTGTTGAAGATATTAGCAATGCAGTTACAGAAATATTGGGTGAATAATTAACTCTCATTAATATATTAATTATTACCTGTTCATTGCATCCAACCACTTGGGATGATGGAGATTTCTCATTAGGTAGAATTGAGAAGAACATAGAACATTACAGTGCAGTACAGGCTCCTCAATCCTCGATGTTGCGCCGACCTGTGAAACCAATCTGAAGCCCATCTAACCTCCAAGTAAAGAACCTACCTCTGACATCTGTCCTATATCTATTACCCCTCAATTTAAAGCTATGTCCCCTCAGGCTAGCCATCACCATCTGAGGAAAAAGGCTCTCACTGTGCAACCTATCTAAATCTCTGATCATCTTGTATGCCTCTATAAAGTCACCTCTCGACCTTCCTCTTTCTAACAATAACAGCCTCAAGTCCCTCAACCTTTCCTCTTAAGAACTTCCCTCCATACCAGGCAACATCTTACTAAATCTCCTCTGCACTCTTTCCAATGCTTCTGCATCCTTCCTATAATGCGGTGACCAGAACTGTAAGCAATACTCAAAGTCTGGCCACACCAGTTTTGTACAGCTGCAACATGACCTCATGGCTCTGAAACTCAATCGCTCTATCACTAAAAGCTAACACACCATATGCCTCTTAACAATCTTATCAACCTGGGTGACAATTTTCAGGAATCTATGCACATGGACATCAAGATCTCTCTACGTATCCACACTACCAAGAATCTTACCATTAGCCCAGTACTCTGTATTCCTGTTACTCCTTCCAAAGTGAATCACCTCACACCTTTCCACACTAAACTCCATTCGCCACCTCTCAGCCCAGCTCTGCAGCTTATCTATGGCCCTCGGTAACCTACAATATCCTTCAGCGCTGTCTACAACTCCACTGACCTTAGTGTCATTGGCAAATTTACTAACCCATCCTTTTACGCCCTCATCCAGGTCATTTATAAAAATGACAAATACCAGTGGCTCCAAAACCAATCCTTGCAGTACACCACTAGTAACTGAGTTCCAGGGTGAACATTTCCCACCAACCACTTCTTTCAGTGAGCTAATTTCTGATCCAAACCACTAAATCACCCTCAATCCCATGTGTCTATATTTTCTGCAATAGCATACTGTGGGGAATCTTATCAAAGAAGTTCAGAATAAGGAAGTTTTAGTGTTAAAATGCCTTGTCCATTGTTGGAATAATCTATCACACAAATTGTACAACCTTATAAGAAAGGCTTGTTTTGCCCTCTAGCTCAAACTCTTTTTTTCATCATGTTGAATGTTCCAGTTCAGTAGTTGTTCTGTGAAGATTTGCCAACATCCCTAGCACTTCTTAAACCTAGTTACTATGAGTACTGAAACTCTTTAGTAATTATGAAGCGAGGACACCAGCTGGCTTCCCTGCCTTTGAACAAGTATATCAGTTCAATTCCCACTCCAAACTTGTTGGCCATGCAATCATAACGCATTCAAACAAGTATCAACTTGTAAAATCCTTCCAATATGTTCCAATGGCTGCAAATAAGAATGGAAGAGATTCCCAGTCAGCAATGAGATGAAAATAAATTGGAGACTTTAACATCACTATCCCTAGTTCCAGAAACTCATGCTCCACGGAAAGCAACTTGGCTCAGTTGGTTGGCCAGCTAGTGTAAGTCAGTCTGATGCTGACAGCATAGCAGTTGATCCCTGTTCCTGTTATGGTAGATTCAGGATGTCCCTTTTTTTTCACCCTTTGGGCAGTCATGGCACTCTGGATTGGACCTTTACCTATTAAGGTTAAAATTGTTATTTTTTATCTCGATGAATTGGAAGTATTAGTAGGTTAATTATCATAAATATTTCTTTCATTATCAAGTCCTGGATTGGAATTTGAACTAATAACTTCAGGTTCAAATAGGGACACTACATACAGAGCTGCAAGACTTCCCAAGCTCTGAAGTGGCAATTACAATGACAATCTCAATCTTTGATGGTGTGAAATTTCGAAGGAAATTGCATTGTGGCAAACTACATCATTGCTGCTGCAGCTGCATGTAGGTACTCCTGGAAGAGATCTGTTTCATAATGTGCTATGGACATCTTGTGTCATCTTCACAAGTCCACCATAGCTGATGTGCAACCAATCTGAGGCATCAGTCACCCAATTATGACTAGTTTGACCTATCTATCTGCTGCCTCTTACTTTATCTGTGCAAAAGATCTCCATAAATTTCGATCTCTTATTAAATGGCTGAAACTATGATATTTACTTTTCTGGACATTAATTTTCAAGTGATCTTTTTGCACTACCAATTTCAAGCAGCTCTTGTCTTATGATCTTTTTCTGGAATTTATTGCATACACCTTAGAGTCACATTTAAAAGGCTTCAATTTTATTCTTTTGATCTTTACTTATTGTCCACATTTCTGGGGGATACTTGAAAGTGGATAGAATGCGGTGTCTTGTCATTTCTCCCCTCCAGTTCCCCCACTTGAGCTTTTTTGTTGTTGATGCATCACAATGCCACCCAATGCCACAATGCTCAATTCTTGCTATTTCCATCCTTCATCTTATATTAGCATCATATCTGCCACCTCCTGTTATCAGTTATCCTAAATAGAGCAATTTATCCACTTGCTCCATCCTTTTCAATCTTCACCCTAGATTTACTAATGGTTTTGCCTATCACTATTTTGTCTTTTTGTTTGAGTTAAAAAGACTCAATACTCAATCCATATTTATTATTTTACTTGATTAATGTAGAGGCCTAACTCTACTAATAACTAATACAACAATTTTAGAATTAAATAGTCAATTGGTGATCCAGAGTATTGCTGAAAAGACACAGTTTTGGGAAATTTTCATCTTACAATTCATAAATGTTGGTTTGCTTCTTGACTTGATATGCTTGAAAACTATCCTGGTGAGCGCAAGATGAAAAGCTTTCACAAAAGTGTGCCTTTTTCCAACAATTCTATAAACTTGGCTTTGACTTTGTTGCAAAGACATTAGGATCCTAAATTCCCGACAGTGTGGAAACAGTCCCTTCGGCCCAACAAGTCCACACCAACTCTCTGAAGAGTAACCAACCGAGACCCATTCCCTGAACCTATTACTCTACATTTACCCCAACTGATGCAGCTAACCTACATAGCCCTGTGTGGCATTGAGAATGCCCTCAATTATATCACTGTACTTTCTCTCAATCGGAACAAATATCTGTCGAGATTTACTTGGAAAATAATTAATTTGGATTGCAGTGAGTGTAATACAAAGTGTGACTAATGACTAATATACATCCAGGACCCAATGGCCCAACTCAGAATAAAATAACAGGTCTGATTTCCCTGGAGCCGGGCATCTGGTGACATGCTTCATTCAGTCAATTTATCACGGAATGTTTAGGATTATTTTAATTTTTTGCTCAGCGTTTCTGGAAGAAGACTGGATAATGAAGCAATGAGGTCACAAGACACCAACTGGGACAAACAGGGTATATCTGTTTAATGAGAGCGATATTAAAATAATTGAGGATAAATTTGTATTAGAGTGGGGCAGTTCAATAAGGAGTAAAATAAAAAAAATAAATACATCAAACTCAAGAAGAATACCACAGATGAGATCATAAGATACAGGAGCAGAATTAGACCATTCAGCCCATCGAGTCTCATCCACCATTCAGTCATGGCTGATATTTTTCTCAATCCCAGTCTCCTACCTTCTCCCATAATCCTTGATCCCCTTTCTAATCAAGAACCTATCTATCTCTTTCTTAAATACACTCAACGACTTGGTCTCCACAGATTCACCACTCTCTGGCTGAAGAAATTTCTCATCATCTCAGATCTAAAGTGTCATCCTTTCACTATGAAGGTTGTGCCCTTTAGCCCTAGTCTCCACTACTAGAAACACCTTCTCCATGTCCACTCCATCTAGGCCTTTCAGTATTCTGTCTGTTTCAAGAGATTCTTTCTGCAACCATCCCCATCCTCCTAAACTCCATTCAGTACAAACCCAGAGTCCTGTACTGATCCTCATGTGGCAAAGCCCTTCATTTCCTGCTTATTCTTGTGAATCTCCTCTGGATCTCCAACGCCAGCACATCACCCTTAGGTATGGGCCCAAAATTACACACAACATTCCAAATGCACTCTGACCAGAGGTGTATGCACCCTAAGCAGCATATCTCTGCTCTTGTATACTTAGTAGACCAGCAGGAGGCTGGAAGAACACAGCAAACTAGGCAGCAGCAGGACGTGGAGAAGTCAATGTTTCAGGTGTAACCCTTCTTCAGGACTAGCCCTCTTGAAATGGAATGCTAACATTGAATTTACCTTCCCAAATGTCAACCAAACATACATGTTAATCTTAAGGGAATTTTAAATTAGCACTTCCAAGTACCTTTGCGCTTCAGATTTCCAAAGCCTTTTCACATTTAGAAAATAGTCTATGCCTCTGTTCTTCCTTCCAAAGTATATAGTTTCACACTTTTCCACATTGTGATGCACCCGTCACTTCTTTTCGCACTCTGTCCATCTGCAGCCTACCTACTTCCTCAACACTACCTCTCCCAGTACCTGTCTTTGTGTCATCTGTAAAATGAGCAGCAATGCCCTCAGTTCCTTCGTCTAGATTGTTAGTGTGTAACATGAATAGCTGTGGTCCAATACGGACTCCTGCTGAACTCCAATGGTCACAGGCTGCCATCCTGAAAAAGACCATTTTAGATGTAAGATAATTTCAGAATGAAAGTAAAAGGTAAAGAAGAGGAATTCTGGAAAATAATTCACAAATTGAAGGAACGGAAGGCAGCATTTCTAATGGCTCAGTTTCAGGACATGAGTGACAATCATTCCCCATGGTCACATTGTTAAAAGGGTATTTCTGTTGTTCATTACCAAGTATAACTTCATTCCCATGGCACAGCAGGAATGTTCCCTACATCTGAGCTATATTTAGATTCAAATCCTTGCTCAGACCATGGTAATCCTTCAGCATATCGTATAGCATATGATGAGCTTAACTGCCAATAAATGTGAAACTCGTACAGCAATGACCTGAAAATCTATGGAGCGGAGCAAATTGGCCACTGCCTTGTTTTGCAATTCACAGGAAAGCCCTGACTTGCCACAACTTGATGACTGATCAATAACAGCGAGCACCCTTCCATTTGACTAGTGAAGCCAATTTAACAGAGCAAACAGGAGGAGTATTAACTTTGTCCAAACTGACAGCAAGACATAGCGGCAGGAGGTCTATGTGGAGTTTAATTAGATTGCTGAGCTCGTACTGAACTAGTAAAAACAATATTGGTGTTCAGAGTCCTGTATACATTGGGCAAACTGTCTCTCGAAGTGTGTATGAGTGATTCATCACTTTGTGCTCACGCTCAATAAATATTAATCATAGAACAGCAGTCGGGGAGGACTGAATGTCTAGCATTTATTCCTTTAAGACTTCAATGACATTCATCAAATAAATCAATAATGATTTAATAATAGTATGATGTTAAACAATGATGCAATATTATTAAAGCAGCTCCCAAAAATATTGAGTCAGTGAAGACTCAGCTCAGCAAACCAGACCCTGGCTAGACAGAGCCCATTCTCTCGTTAACTCCTTCAGACAAGCCTGAGGTTAGTGAATCAGTCACACTCAAGATCATTTCAAGGATTTTCTGCCTGTGAATGGCAACACTTTCAGTATTTTATTTTGTAGATAGTTATGGATAAAGTACATTACTAAATATTTCAAATAGTACATTAGAAATTACACAAAGATAACCTTCATGCATTGAGCACCTTTCTTTCGATTCAATTGCAAATCTGAGACAGCAAACAAATATGGCATTAACTGTACAGATTAACTACAAGTGACAGGGGTGCTAGAAGTTAACAGCTCCTCGCTACAGTAGGCTGAAAGACCTTTCCTCACTGCTTCTTTGTGGTGACTGCCCAAGCTTTAATGCCTCCCTGTGAACACAGTCCTGGAGCTTTTGGAATGTGTCTGTCTGTGACAATCTGTTCAGGAGAGCTCTTCACACTGAAAGGTTCCAGTAGAATCAAGAGCAGCTTTCACTGAGGTGATGATCTTCCAAGAACAGTCCATCTCAGCGTCCACCCCTGGGAATCGACCACAGAGCGCACAGTCCTGTGTCACGGAACTCAGGATTAACTTTGACAAAAACCACTGAATCTCTCTCCAGAGATTTTTGGCAAAGGCATATTCCAGAAGAAGACAAGAGGACGTCTCTTCAGCTATCTCGGGGAGAATGTACAATGGTGCCAAATTTAAGATGTGGTGGGGACAAAAGATCAACCAAACCAGTCCCTAAAGAACATGGCCTCATTTTGTTTCAACTTGCCTGAGGTCAGTTTGAACTGGGTGCAGATGCTCAAGCGTCTGCACAGTGACAGCAGATCCAGGCAAAAAAACTGTGACATTATCCCTGTCAGAGTCAGAGCCATAGAGATGTACAGCACAGAAACAGACCCTTCGGTCCAACTCGTCCATGCCAACCAGATATCCCAACCCAATCCAGTCCCACCTGCCAGCACCCATCCCATATCCCTCCAAACTCTTCCTATTCATATACCCATGCAGATGCCTTTTAAATGTTGCGATCATACTAGCTCCACCATTTCCTCTGGCAGCTCATTCCATACACAGTACCAACCTCTGCGTGCAAAGTTGCCATTTAGGTCTCTTTCCCCTCTCACCCTAAACCTGTGCCCTCTAGTTCTGGACTCCCCCATCCCAGGGAAAATACTTTGTCTATTTATCCAATCCATGCCCCTCTTGATTTTATAAATCTCTAGAAGGTTACCCCTCAGCCTCTGATGCTCCAGGTAAAACAGCCCCAGCCTTTTTCAACCTCTCCCTACAGCTCAAATCCTTCAACTCTGGCAACATTCTTGTAAATCCTTTCTGATTCCTCTCAAGTTTCACAACATCCTTCCGATTGGAAGGAGACCAGAAATACATGCAAAATTCCAAAAGTGGCCTAACCAATATCCTGTACAGCTGCAATATGACCTTCCAATTCCTATATTCAGTGCTCTGCCCAATAAAAGAAAGCATAAAAGTTGGATTGCCAAGTATCTCTGAGAAGAGCAAGGAGCAGATGATTCGAAACACGTGCGAAGCCACCATCCTGACTGCTTTCCATTCACACTCTTCTATCACAGTCGTGCTGCAAGTCATCCATGACTCTGGATCTATATCCTGACAGTGGCAATGGTTTATCCAGTCTCCAACTGCGAGATGTCTGTCATCACATTTAAACAGTATCTGTTCTCAAAGTAACCCAAAGTGCTTTCTAGTCAATGAAATACATTTTGAAATGTTGTAACTTTTGTAGGATGCATCGCAGCCAGGTTACATCTAGCAAGATCCCTTGTGCAGAAGCATCCTGCAATCATCACCTTTTGGCAATGTTGGTTTAGGGAGGAATTTTTTAAAAAATTAATTCACATGATATTGGTGTCACTTGTGATCCCTAATTGCCCAGGGGGCTGGTAAGCTGTAGGTCTGAAGTCACATATAGGCTAGACCAGGTGAGGGTGGCAGTTTACTTCCTAAAGGATATTAGTGATACAGAGGGATTTTTCCAATCAACATTGGGTTCATGATCTTCATTAGACTCTTAATTCCAGATTTTTAAAGTTGAATTCAAACTTTATTATCTGCCATGGTTGGATTCAAAACCGAGTCCCCAGAACATAACTTGCGTGTCTGAATTAATAGTACAGGAATAATACCACTATGCCAATGCCATCCCATTTAATATGTGCCAGTAAATTGGGGAGTACCTAATGGTACACTAAATCTTTAAACTGTGGCCCAGTGCATGACAGTCATCTGAGTCCCAAAAAAGTGAGCTTCAGGCCTATTGTAGTGACTTGAGCATGATAAAGCTAGCAGGCATTGTGTTGTCCTGATTAACTTAACCTTTCAATCAATATTTAAAATAAAGTACCTCTCTGCCCCCAGGTGAAAGTAAAGCATTCATTGTTGCTATTTCAAAGCCAATTGGGAGAATCTTCCTCCACCACCACCACCACCACCATGCAAGCCCATGTTCTTAGTAATAATTTCCCATCAACATGTAATTTAAAAAACCAAGTGATTACCCAATTAGTACAATACTAATCTACCTGTTTGTTTGTGCATTTCCAAGATGTCAGCTCCCTCCTCCAGGAGCTGGAGGGGCTCAATCATCCATCTATACGGAGGCTTTGACCCGCAGGCCTCTGCTGCCTGAGAATACTACCCTCTCAAGCCCACATCCTTCCTGATGGACTCAGGCATTATACAAATAAGGCGAGGAAGAGAAGGCAACATTGCTTGACATAGATTTTAGTTGAGAAGCTTTTGGTTCCCACCCATTGATTGAGACAACTTCTCTAGAGCAGTCAGATCCAATTGTGGAGTCCTTGCCCAAAGTCAGTTACGGCTAACACATCCATCATGAAGTTGTGCAATATTCTGACAAAAGCCATCTTCTGTCCCAAGCTGATGAGATAGATTCTCACCCTTCTGTATTGCACACAGATGCAGTATCTCTAAATAGTGCAAGGCTCTCATACAGCTTCCTGCTGGGTTCAACACAGGTCTGGTCGCTCAAATAGACCTGACCCAATGAACTTGGCCAGAGTTTTGTCACCCATATTCAACAGAGAGAATGGTCACTGAGTTTTAATTTCCTCCCTCTCCCCATTCTGCTTGAAGGTGATGGCAATGCCCTTCCTCATAGATTTGCAACGCTACCAGCTAGAAGCAGACTCTTGTACACCTCCAATTTATCTGAATGTGATCACAGCTGACTAATCCCAGTCTGCTGTTGTTGAGTGGCACTTACAGAAAGTGAATCCTGGACATCCTGCCAGCCCCTCTTCTGACAATAAGCACGGAATGCAAACTACCTTATTAGATCTTCCAAAATGTCTGTTCCCCATTATTATTTCTCAAACCTCATTTTCCAGCAGTCCAATGTCCACTTTTTCCACATATATATAAAAAAACTTGCAATTTATTTTACATTATCAGCAAGTTTACGCTCATATTTCATTTTCTCCCTCCTTACTGCTTTTTTAGTTGTCCTCTGCTCGTTTTTAAAAGGTTTCCCACTTATCTTCACTATATTGTATGAGTAGATTACTTACAGCATGGAAACAGGCCCTTCGGCCCAACAAATCCACACCGATCCGCCGAAGTGCAACCCACCCAGACCCATTCCCTTACATTTACCCTTTTACCTAACACTACAGACAATTTAGCATGGCCAATTCACCTAAACTGCACATTTTTGGATTGTGGGAGGAAACCGGAGCACCTGGAGAAAACCCCCGCAGACTCGGGGAGAATGTGCCAACTCCACACAGAGAGTCGCCTGAGGCAGGAATTGAACCTGGGTCTCTGGCACTGTGAGGCAACAGTGAGAGAGAGAGAGAGAATAAAGAAAGAAACCAAAACTCTAACTAACGCAGTAGTGAACCTGCACAGTTACTGCCTTTGCTGTTTGAATTCATGTATCACTGGACATCGGAGTATGGCTGGGAAAATTAACAAACAGTGAAATTCACAACCAAACTTGGAGGAACTTGTTTGGGAGAGGACACAGCACAGAAACAGATAAGTGAATATTTTAAGTCTGGCCTTACAATAAGTCTGCAGTAGTGAGTAGAGTGGGTTCTTTCTTGATTATGTTATATTGAGATATGTCTCTTGATTAAACTTAAAAATATAAGCCATAAGTATTAAGTTAACTGCCGCAGTGTTTTGTAGAGGAATAGGACAGTGCTATTTTCTGGGTCTGTAGATTGGGAGAAGCAAAAATAGCCTTTAGTAGAGAGTTATGCTATTCTTGTCAGATGTGGGAGTTCAGGGAGAGTTTACGGGTTACTGAGGGTTATATCTGCGATAAATGCTGTTGGATGTGAATCCTATCAGATCAAAGATTGGTTGGAGAGACAGTTAGAGTCAATGAGGAATTTACAAGAGCAAGGGGATGTGATGTATGGCAGTTATAGGAAGGGAGAAAACATGCAGATACAGTCACATAGATGGGTTAACTCCAGGAAAGGTAAGACAGGTAGGCAGGTAGTGCAGGGGTCTTCTGTGGCTATCCTCATTTCAAACAAGTATGCTGTTTTGGAAAATGTAGGAGGTGATGGATTCTCAGGGGAATGTAGCACGAATAGCCAAGTGTCTGGTATCGAGGCTGGCTCTAATTCAATGAGGGGTACATCGGTTTCCAAGAGATCAATTGTGTTAGGGGACTCTCTAGTCAGAGGCATAGATAGACGTTTATGTGTCCAGCAGCGAAAATTCAGAATGGTGCGTTGTCTCCCGGTTGCCAGGATCAAGGATGTCTCAGGGAAGGTGCAGAATGTTCTCAAGGGGGAGAGGGACCAGCAGGAGGCCATTGTACACATTGGAACAAATGACACAGGAAGGGAAAAGGATGAGATTCTGAAGGAAGAATATGAAGAGTTCAGCAGGAATTTTAAAATGAGGTCCTCGAGGGTAGTAATATCTGGATTACTCCCGGTGGTGTGAGCTAGTGAGGGTAGGAATAGGAGGATAGAGCAGATGAATGCAAGGCTGGGGAGCTGGTGCAGGGGAGAAAGATTCACATTTTTGGATCAGTGGAATCTTTTCTGGGGTAGAAGTGACCTGTACAAGAAGGACATATTGCACCTGAATTGGAAGGAGACCAATATATTGTCAGGGAGATTTGCTAGACCTGCTCAGGAGGATTTAAACTAGTAAGGTGGGGGGTGGTGGGACCCAGGGAGCTAGTGAGAAAAGAGATTAATCTGAGATTGGTACAGTTGAGAAAAGAACTGAGTCAAACAGTCAGGGCAGGCAGGAACAACGCAGAGACCAAGGTAGGACTAATAAATTAAACTGCATTTATTTCAATGGAAGAGGCCTAACAGGGAAGGCAAATGAACTCAGGGCATGGTTAGGAACATGGGACTGGGATATCATAGCAATTACAGACACATGACTCAGGGATGAACAGGACTGGCTGCTTAATGTTCCAGGATACAAATGCTACATGAAGGATAGAAAGGGAGGCAAGAGAGGAGGGGGAGTGCGTTTTTGATAAGGGATAGCATTACAGCTGTACTGACAGAGGATATTCCTGGAAATACATCCAGAGAGGTTATTCGGGTTGAACTGAGAAATAAGAAAGGGATGATCATCTTATTGGGATTGTATTATAGACCCCTTAATAGTTCGAGTGATGTTGAGAAACAGATTTGTAAGGAGATCTCAGTTATTCTGGCTATTGAGGGAGTGCAGCCTAGGTTCATGAGGTCAATTCCCGGAATGGCGGGACTATCTTACTCTGAAAGATTGGAGCGACTGGGCTTGTATACGCTTGCGTTTAGAAGGCTGAGAGGGGATCTGATTGAGACGTATAAGATTATTAAAGGATTGGACACTCTGGAGGCAGGAAGCATGTTTCCGCTGATGGGTGAGTCCCGAACCAGAGGACACAGTTTAAAATAAGGGGTAAGCCACTTAGAACAGAGTTGAGGAGAAACGTCTTCACCCAGAGAGTGTTGGGTGTATGGAATGCTCTGCCCCAGAAGGCTGTGGAAGCCAAAGTCTGGATACTTTCAAGAAAGAGTTGGATAGAGCTCTTAAGGATAGTGGAATCAAGTGTTATGGTGATAAGGCAGGAACAGGATACTGATTGAGGATGATCAGCCATGATCATAATGAATGGTGGTGCTGGCTCAAAGGGCAGAATGGCCTACTCCTGCACCTATTGTGTATTGTCTATTGTCTATCTGTAAGAATAATAGGGTGGTTATGGTAGGGGATTTTAACTTTCCAAACATAGGCTGGGACTGCCATAATGCTAAGGGTTTAGATGGAGAGGAATTTGTTAAGTGTGTACAAGAAAATTTTCTGATTCAATATCTAATGTACCTACGAGAGAAGGTGCAATACTTGACCTATTCTTGGGAAATAAGGCAGGGCAGGTGACTGAGGTGTCAGTGGTGGAGCATTTTGGGGGCAGTGACCATAATTCCATTAGATTTAAAATAGTGATGGAAAAGGATAGCCCAGATCTAAAAGTTGACGTTCTAAATTGGAGGAAGGCTAACTTTGATGGTTTGAGGCAAGAACATTCAAAAGCTGATTGGGCGCAGATGTTCACAGGTAAAGGGACGACTGGATAATGGGAAGCCTTCAGAAATGAGATAATGAGGGTCCAGAGAAAGTATATTCCTGTTCGGCTGAAAGGAAAGGCTGGTAGGTGTAGGGAATGTTGGATGACGAAAAAATTGAGGGTTTGGTTAAGAAAAAGAAGGAAGCATATGTCAGGTATAGACAAGATAAATCAAATTAATCCTTAGAAGAGTATAAAGGCATTAGGAGTATACTTAAGAGGGAAATCAGGAGAGCAAAACAGGAACATGAGGTAGCTATGACAAATAGAGTTAAGAGAATCCAAAGGGTTTTTACAAATACATTAAGGACAAAAGGGTAACTAGGGAGAGAATAGGGCCCCTCAAAGATCAGCAAGGCGGCCTTTGTGTGAAACCGCATGAGATAGGGGAGATACTAAACAAATATTTTGCGTCAATGTTTACTGTGGAAAAGCACATCGAAGATGTAGAGTGTAGGGAAATAGATGGTGACATATTGAAAAATGTCCATATTACAGAAAAGGAAGTGCTGGATGTCTTTAAAAGTGGATAAATCCCCAGGACCTGATGAGGTGTACCCTAGAACTCTGTGGGAAGAGAGGGAAGAGATTGTTGGGCCCCTTGGTGAGATATTTGTTTCACTGATAGTCACAGGTGTGTTGCTTGAAGACTGGATGGTGGCTAACGTAGTGCCACTGTTTAAGAAAGGAGGTAAGGACAAGCCAGGGAACTATAGACCAGTGAGCCTGTTGTTGGTGATCGGCATGTTGTTGGAGGGAATCCTGAGGGACAGGACGTACATGTATTTGGAAAGGCAAAGACTGATTAGGGATAGTCAACATGGCTTTGTGCGTGGGAAATTATGTCTCACAAACTTGATTGAATTTTTTGAAGAAGTAACAAAGAGAATTGATGAGGGCAAAGTGGTGGACGTGATCTAAATGGATTTCAGTAAGGCATTCGACAAGGTTCCCCATGGGAGACTGGTTAGCAAGGTTACATCTCAAGGAATACAGGGAGAAGTAGCCATTTGGATACAGAATTGGCTCAAAGGTAGAAGACAGAGGGTGGTGGTAGAAGGTTGTTTTTCAGACTGGAGGCCTGTGACCAGTGGAGTGCCACAAGGTTCGGTGCTGGGTCCACTACTTTTCGTCATTTATATAAATGATTTGGATGTGAGCATAAGAGGTATAGTTAGTAAGTTTGCAGATGACACTAAAATTGGATGTGTCGTGGACAGTGAAGAAGGTTACCTCAGATTACAACGGGATCTAGATCTGATAGATAAATGCAAGGTGCTGCATTTTGGGAAAGCAATTTTAGCAGGACTTATACACTTAATGGTGAGGTTTATGGAGCGTTGCTGAACAAAGAGACCTTGGACTGCAGGTTCATAGCTGCTTGAAAGTGTAGTCACAGGTAGATAGGATAGTGAAGAAGGCATTTGATATGCTTTCCTTTATTGGTCAGAGTATTAGGTACACGAGTAGGGAGATCATGTTGCGGCTGTACAGGACATTGGTTAGGCCACTTTTGGAATACTAGAATACCCTATTGGAAGGGTGTTATGAAACTTCAAAGGGTTCAGAAAAGATTTACAAGGATGTTGCCAGGTTTGGACCGTATGAGTTATAGTGAGAGGTTGAATAGGCTGGGACTGTTTTCCCTGGAGCGTCGGAGGCTGAGGGGTGACCTTATAGAGGTTTATAAAATCATGAGGGACATGGATAGGATAAATAGACAAAGTCTTTTCTCTGGGGTGGGGAATCCAGAACGAGAGGGCATAGGTTTAGGGTGAGAGGGGAAAGAGATAAAAGAGACCTAAGGGGCAACTTTTTCACGCAGAGGGTGATACGTGAATGGAATGAGCTGCCAGAGGAAGTGGTGGACAGTGGTACAATTCCAACATTTAAAAGGCATTTGGATGGGCATATGAATAGGAAGGGTTTGGAGGAAATGGGTCAGGTGTTGGCAGGTGGGACTAGATTGGGTTGGGATATCTTGTCGGCATGGACGGGTTGGACCTAAGGGTTTCCGTGCTGTACATCTCTATGGCTCTCTGACTCCAACTATGAACTTGATTATCCCAGTCCACCATAATTACGTAATATCACCCATCTTGCATGCCATTTTTATTTCCTGATTTTTTTTGCCCACATCCTGACTATTACGAAGGAGGGGACACACAGTTGCCATCAGGTTTTTTTCCCTTTGCGATTCCTGAATTCTACACACACAGATTCAACACCCTCTGACTCTCTTTGTTGCTTCTTGCTATCAATTTAGTTTCATTTGCTACCAACAAGAGGCAATCCTGCTCCACTGTTCATCTGCCTGTCCTTTCAATAGAATGTATATCCTTGGATATTTAGTTTCCAGTGCTGATGCCTTTGCGGTCACACCTCCATGGTGCCCACAACATCATCAGCACCAATGTCAATCTGCACTATAAGCTCATTACTGTATGCATTCAAGTACAACACCTTCAGTCTTGTGTTGACCACCCTTGCTGCTCATAGTTGTCCTCTTACCTGTTGTGTTTGCAGTTGGATTACTGACCCTTTTCATACTCCGCCCTGTTACATGTTCTGGAAACTTCAATAACCTCTCCTGAGCCCTCCCCACTCTTTAACTAGGTTGAAGTTCTTATGACCTCAATTTACCTCTATTTGCAACATGCTTTAAGATACAAAGCCTTTACGTTTGTTCTATCATTGAATTTCCCTACGCTTTTGTGCTTCCTTGGTACAATGTGACATTCACACATTCCGTCCCTTCCTTTCATTTTCTGGTAACAATAAGCCCCATCACTAACCAGCAATCCTACTTTATGCACTACCTTTGAATTTATAATGTTGCATGTAACTAAACACTACTCTCCCCTCGCCCGCCCACCCACCCCCACCCCAATTTAACGAAAAGTCCTATCCACATCCCTCATTATGTAATTTGCCAGGACTCTTGTACCAGTATGAATCAGATGGAGTCTGTCCCATCAAAATAGCTCCCTTCTTTCCAGTATGGTGCCAATGTCCCACTATTTCAAAACTGTTTCTCCTACACCAACTTTTGAGATACACATTTATCGCATTAATCTTGTTTGGCATCTGCCAGTTAGTTTGTGGATTAGGTAGTAATCTGGAGAACCTTTTTGGTTCTGCTTTTAGCACTGAACTGTTCATGTCCCCTCAGCAGATCCTCTTTGTCTTTCTACTGATATCATTGGTACCTATGTGGACCACGACAACTAGATCATTCTCATCCCACTCCAAGTTCCTCTGCAGCCCAGATATAATATCCTGAATCCAGGATTCACTGCCTCCGACTAAAGAAATTTCTGCTCATCTCAGTTCAAAAGAGTCATCTTTTCACACTGAGGCTGTGCCCATTGTCCTACTCTTCCCACTTGTGGAAACATTTTCTCCATGTCCATGCTATCCTGGTCTCTCAGTATTCGCTAAGTTTCAATTAGATTTCCCACATCTTCCAGTTTTTCTAAAAAATACACAAATGAAAAGACACAGTCATAGAATCATAGAGCTGTACAGCATGGAAACAAGCCCTTCGGTCCAACTCGGCCATGTCGACCTGGTATCCTTTAACATAATTTAAGAATTGCTAACACATTTCTTCTGAAGGTTTAGTAATGTGTTTGTTTTTGTTCACAGGCACTGTATCATTGATATCATTGGCTATACTTTCATACGATCGTTATATTACTATCACTGGAGCCACAGAAGCTGACAAGGCAAATTACAACAAAGCCTTTGCATGGATTTCATTTTCTTGGATCTACTCATTGATATGGACATTGCCCCCTCTATTTGGATGGAGTCACTATGGTCCTGAGGGACCAGGAACCACATGTTCTGTGAACTGGTATTCAAAAGATGCAGCCAATGTATCCTACATTGTGTGTCTCTTCGTCTTCTGTCTGGTCATCCCCTTTCTGGTGATTATGTATTGTTATGGAAAGATACTGATGACAATGAGGAAGGTAAGTCTCACCATGACTCTCAAACAGTTCCTATGGATTACAGCATACCTAATGCAAACCCACTATTTGAAAAGAAATTAGAGAAAAAACAAGGGATTATAGATCAGTAGCCCAAGATCAATAGTAGGAAAATACTAGTATCAATCTTAAAGGGTTTAATAACAGAGCACCCAAAAAAAACAATGACAGGATTGGACATGGTCAGCATGGATTCTCAAAAAGGAAATCATGCTGAACAAATTTACTGGAAATTTGAGAGGATGCAACTTGTGAAGTTGATAATGGAGAGCCAGTGGACTTTCACAAGGCTTCTGATAAAGTTATACATAAGATTAGCATGTAAATTTAATGTGCATGTAATTCAGGGCAGTGTGCTGATATGGATAGGTAACTGGTTGACTCACAGGAAACAAAGTGAAGGAATAAACATGTCCTGTCCTCTGAGTTGCAGGTGGTGACTTGCAGGCTACCACAGGGAACGTCAGTGCTTGCACGCCAGCTATTTACAATCTATAACTGATTTAGATCAGGGAAGTAAATGCGATATCTCCAAGTTTGCAATCAATACGAAGCTGAATGGGAAGGTGAGTTGTGAGCAGGATGCTGGGATGCTTCCGTGTGATCTAGAGAAGTTGTGTGAATGAGCAAATACTCTATAGTTAAATTAATAATAGGCATAAATGTGAGGTTAGCTCATTTGGCTGATTTGTGACGCAGATTAATGGCAACAAGGTAGGTTAAATCTCCGCAATGACTGAGATTACCATGAAGGAGTGTCCTTCAAATTCCCCCCTTGCCTGAGGCATGGTGACCCTCAGGTTAAACCACCACCAGTCATCTCCCACCAGTGAGGGAGCAGCCCTGTTATCCTTTGAGACTTTGGCTACTTTACCTTTGATTGACCCTGAAACTGTGGATAAATTTTGTGTTTTTACTGTCATTTTCTTGGTAATAACTTTGACCAAACACTTTTCCATACACAAAGAAGCAGGTGTAAGTGCTTTTGTTTGCTTTATAACCTGATCAAATGATTGTGCTTAGGTTAAATATTCCCTGTCTTGTTCCTTGTCCATATCTAAATCCAGACTGTGCTCCATCAATTATACTTCAAATATGCTTTTATTTCGACTTTTCAAATCATTTTAATGAGATGACTCATTAAGCTTATCATTCTAAAATGGGTGCCCTTTAGGCTTCTTAGATTTCTTAACAAATGACATATGCCTCAAGTCTCTTGGTCTCTGTCCTTTACTACATATTTGATCACAAATTTCTATTATCACTTCTCATACTATTTCTCTGCAGGCTTTTAGATGTTCTAATGTTCTTCAGCTATGTCTTGAGTTTTCCCTGGGCACTTCATTTCAAATGATTTGTTGGCTCTGATATTATTATGTTCAGTGGAATGTACTTGGGGAAGGAATGATTTTGTGGTATTATTGCTCAACTGTTAGTCCAGAGACTCAGGTTAAAAGCATGTAAGTTAGCTCGCTGAGCTTGAAGGCTTGTTGTCAGACTTTTCGTCACCATGCTAGGTAACATCATCTGTGAGAGTCTCTGGTGAAGTGCTAGTGGTATGTCCCACCTCTTTATTTATAGGTCTTGGTTTCTAAAGGCGGGTGATGTCATTTCAGGTTCCTTTCTTCATCGGAAGGGAGATGGGCTCTAAATCAATATGTTTATTGATAGAGTTCCAGTTAAAATGTCACACCTCTAAGAATTCTCCTGCATGTCTTTGTTTCACCTGTCCTAGGATGTATGCGTTGTCCCAATCGAAGTGGTGTCCTTCTTTGTCTGTATGTATAGAAACTAGTGATAGTGTGTCATGTCTTTTGGTGGCCAATTGGTGTTCATGCATTCTGGTGGCAAATTCAATGCTAGTTTGTCCGACATAGTGTTTTTTACAGCTCTTGCATGGTATCTTTCAAATGAGGTTAATTCTGCTGGTCGTATCTAATGGATCCTTTATGTTCATTAGTGGTTGTTGATAGGTTTGTAGGCTATCATGATGCCAAGGGTTCTGAGTAGGCCAGAAGTAATTTCTGACATGTCTTTGGTGTAAGGTAATGGGGCTATAGTTTTTGGTGGCATTGTGTCTGCTTCTTTGGGTTTGTTTCTGAGGTGGATTGTATTTGTTGGGCACCCATTTATCTTGAAAATGTCGTATAGATATTTTTCTTCTGCCTTTTGTAGTTCTTGGGTGCTGCAGTATGATGTAGGTCATTGAAATAATGTCTTGATGCAGCTCCGTTTGTGGGTGTTGGGATGATTGCTTCTGAAGTTGAGTACTTGGTCTGTGTTTGTTGTTTTTCTGTAGACACTAGTTTAAAGCTCTCCATTCACTGTACGTTCAACTGTCACGTCCAGGAATGGGAGTCTGTTGGTCATTCTCCTCCTCGTTTGTGAATGTTATGCCTGTCAGGGTATTGTTGATGGTGTTCTATGTTTCCTCTAATTTGTTCTGTTTTGTGATGACAAAGGTGTCATATACATAGCGGACCAAAAATTTGGGTTGGACAGATGGGAGGGCAGCTTGTTCAAGTCTCTGCATTACTGCTTCTCTATCAGCCCTGATATTGGTTATCCCATAGGTGTTCTGTTGTCTTGTCTGTAGGTTTTGTTATTGAATGGGAAGTAGATGGGTGGTGAGGCAATGTTCTGGGAACCCGAGTTTAAATCCCACAATGGCAGATGGTGTAATTTGAACTCAGTAAAATCTGGAAATAAGAGTTTGATGATGACTGTGAATCCTTTGTTGATTGTTGGGGAAAAAAAAAACATCCGGTTTACTAGTGCCCTTTAGGGAAGGAATCTGGCATCCTTACCTGGTCTGGCCTAGATGTGACTCCAGACTCACAGCAATGTGGTTGACTCTTAACTGCCCTCTGGCAATTAGGGATTGCCCTCATCCTGTGAATGATTTAAAAAATCTCACATTGGCAGAATGTGACCAGTGATGCCCCATAAGGATATGTGTCAGGCTCTTAATTATTCACATTATTAACAACTTTGATAATGACATAAACAAAAGAATCATATATCCAAATTTGCTGATGACACAAAGTTAGGAGGGATGAGAGACAGTGTAGGTGACAGCGTAAAATTACAAAAGGATATTGACAGACTAAATGAATGGATAAAACTGTGGTAGAATGAAGTTCTGTAAGTAAGTCTGTAACTAAGTAAGTGTGAGGCTATCCATTTTTAATAAATATTTTTATTGAGAAGAAGATTTTAAATTTTTTACAAAAATATAAAATTACTACAATATAATAGAACAACCTTGCAATATAACAACAATAACAGTAAACAAATTACTACTCTACTCCACAAACAATTCAGGAGGAAATAAAGCTCTGCACAAACTACAATTCAATAAATAACTAAATCAAAACAAAAAGAAACTAAATTAAACCGAGCTGAACTAAAACAAATTAGATTAAATTACATTAAGTTACAACACTCAGCGCAATCCCACCAAAGCTCCCATCATCAGACGTTTCAGTAGGCATAACCGTATTTGTTCAGAATTCTTCCCCCAGAGGCCCCCGGGCCGCTAGACACAGCCCTCACAGCTATATAAAGGCCCTGACCAATATAGCCGACAGGTCTGTGCCTATGTGGTTCAAAAAGGGCTGCCACTTCCTATTTAAGAAGTTATGTTTTCTTATTCACCATGCTTGGAAGGAAGTCCAGGGGGATGTGCTCCATAACTAACCTACGCCACCAAGAGAGTCCTGGGGGATTTTCCGACACCAGCTCATCAGAATGTTCTTCCCGTGCACATCCAAAGAGGGGAGATCGGTGAACCCAAGAGGAGGGACACTGGATCTACTTTGACTTTGGTTCCCAAGACACCTTCCAAAGCACTCGCTATAGCACCCCAATGCCTATAAAGCTTGTGATATGACCACAAGCAATGAGTAAGAGTACCAACATCTATTTTACATTTGGGGATCACTAGGGACGCTCCTTTCTTAAATTTCACAAGCCTCTCCTGTGCCATATAAACCCTGTGGAGTACCTTCAATTGCATAGCCTGTGTCCTATTGCAAATCAAAATCTTCCTTGCATTCTCCCGAATATCCTCCCACTCCTCTAGTGAGATCTCCACCCCCAATTCCTGAGCCCAGATTCCACACAGCCACTCAATGTCCTTCAAGACGCTAACTCCTAATAAATGATAGAGGGTGCTGACTGAGAGAGGGCCCGTGGACCGAAGCACTCTCCTCTCCATATCCAACTTATAGGGGCTAACTGTTAATGTAGTCTTTTTCTGTATAAAGTCCCTAATCTGAAAGTAATGAAAGAGGTCCCTCCTAGATAGTTTATAATACTGGCTCAGCTGCTCGAAAGATGTCATGACCTCCATGTCAAATAAGTCTCCCAAACAGGAAACTCCTTTGGACACCCAGAGCCTAAAGTTGGAATCCATTGATCCTGGCTGGAATCCGACCAATCCTACTATGGGAATGAAAGGGGAAGTTGTTTGTAAATTGCCCTCCCTTTGTTGCATCATTCTCCATGCTTTAACCATGTTAAGGACAATCTGGTTTCTGCAATAGTTCGTAACAGTCCTCATTTTGTCCATGAACAACGGGTCAATGAGAGGACATTTGCCTGGGAGGCCTTGATGTCCAGCCAGATTGACCACAGGTCCTGGCAAGCCCAATCAGCCCAATAGGATAGTAGGGAACTGAGTTGATATTTCTTAAAGTCTGGAAAGTCCACAACCCTATCCCTGAGGAAGCTGCATTTTTGGCAAGCTTAATAAGAGGCCGCCTGTGACGCCAGATAAAAGAGCCGAGCCAACTGTTAGCCTCCGTAGCGCTTGCTCGGGCAGCATCAAAGGAAGCATTCGTATGGGGCATAATAAATGAGGAAGAACATTCATTTTAACCAGAGCTATTCTACCCAACCAGGATATTGGAAGATCCTCCCAGCACCAAAGGTCCTGTCTAATCTTCTCTAGCAACTGCACAAAGTTAGCTTTATATAATTGATTGGATTAGATTAGATTACTTACAGTGTGGAAACAGGCCCTTCAGCCCAACAAGTCCACACCGACTCTCCAAAGAGTAACCCACACAGACCCATTCCCCTACACCTAACACGATGGGCAATTTAACATGGCCAGTTCACCTAACCTGCACATTTTTTTGACTGTGGGAGGAAACCGGAGCACCCGGAGGAAACCCACGCAGACACAGGGAGAATGTGCAAACTCCACACAGACAGTTGCCTGAGGCAGGAATTGAACCCAGATCTCTGGTGCTGTGAGGCAGCAGTGCTAACCACTGTGCCACCGTGCTGCCCAATTGATCAAAGGCCGGAGTGAAAAAAATGCCTAAATACAGGAAATCTCCCTGTGACCACCTGAAAGGGAATCGGATTCCAGCCCCAAGCTCGGGTACTCTGATAAGACACCCAACAGGTATGGCCTCCAATTTCATAAAATTGATTTTATACCCCGAGAAAGAGCCAAATAAATTAACCACCTGTATTAAACAGGTCACAGATATCGTCAGGTTAGCTAGAAAGAGAAGAACGTCACCTGCATAATGGGCGATCTTATGCCTTCCTGATCCCACCTCCAGGGCAGTTATATTGGGGTCCTTCAGGATGGCCTCTGCCAACGGCTCAGTCACCAATGTAAATAGTAACCGTGAGAGGGGGCACCCCTATCGGCTGCCACTACCAATACTAAAATGGTCAGACTTCATACCATTAGCTTTAGGGTCGCTATGTAACATTGCCATCCAACTTGCGAAGACCTCTCCCAGACCAAACCGTTTGAGGACATAAACGAGGTATGGCCACTCCACCCAGTCATACGCTTTCTCTGCATCCAGGGAAACTACCAAGCCTGGAATCAACCCTTACTGGCTTACCTGAATCATATTTAGCTCTCTCCTAATATTATTAGAGGACCTGCGACACCTAATAAAACCTCTTTTACAATGAAGTGCAACACCTTCTCCAGCCTCAATGCCAGTATTTTTGACAAAATTGTGAAGTCCATGTTTAATAACGATATGGGTCTACACAAAGTGCAATCCTCTGGGGCTTTCCCTCTCTTGAGAATAAGAGAAATATTTGCTTCTCTCAGAGAGGATGGGAGATAGTCCTGACTTTACGAATAATTATACATATCCAACATTAGCGTGGCCAACATGTCTATGAACTCCTTATAAAACTCACTCCGAAATTCATCTGGGCCGGGTGCTTTACCACTGTGGAGCTGCCTCACCACCTCCTGTATCGCTTGGATTGTCAGAGCAGCATTCAGAAGAAACACCTGCTCTGAAGTTACATCTGGGAGGTCCAAATATTGTGTGCAATTCTGTTATCCTTCCTATCAGAAGGATGTTGTAAAACTTGAAAGGGTTCAGAAAAGATTTACAAGGATGTTGCCAAAGTTGGAGGATTTGAGCTACAGGGAGAGTCTCAATAGGCTGGGGCTGTTTTCCCTGAAGCATTAGAGGCTGAGGGGTGACCTCATAGTGGTTTACAAAATCATGAGGGACATGGATAGGATAAATAGACAAGGTCGTTTCCCTGGGGTTGGGGAATCCAGAACGAGAGGGCATAGGTTTAAGGTGAGAGGGGAAAGATATAAAAGAGACCTAAATGGCAACTTTTTCACGCAGAGGCTGGTGCGTGTGTGGAATGGGCTGCCAGAGGAAGTGGTGGAGGCTGGTACAATTGCAACATTTAAAAGACATCTGGATGGGTATATGAATGGGAAGGGTTTGGAGAGTTTTGGGCTGGCAAGTGGGACTAGATTGGTTTGGGATATCTGGTTGGCATGGACAAGTTGACCGAAGGAGCTGTTTCTGTGCTATATGTTTCTATGACACTATGACTCTAAAGGACTCCATCCTCACCAATTTGTCCTCACAGCCCTCTGACCGGTACAACTCAGAGTAGAACTTCCTGAATGCTGCATTAATCTTTTTGGGATCGCGGGTGATAATATCAGTACAGTCGCTAATGGATGTGATAGATTGAGGGGGGGGGGGGGGGGGGAGGGGGCACTCTTCTTTCGGGCCAAGTATGCCAGATACCCTACCCGGTTTATCACCATACTCGAATGACCTCTGTTTCACAAAGGAAATCTCCCTCTTTGCTGTCTGGTTGAGCGTAGTGTTCAGAACAGCCTGGAGTGCTTTAATCTGCTGCAACTTGGTTACAGACGGTCTGTCCAAATATGCTGTCTCGGCTGCCTTCAGCCGAGCCTTGAGCATACGCTGCTGTTCTCCCTTCTGCCACTTCCCGGTCGCCGAGTAAGAAATAATCAAATCCCTTGCCTAAGACTTGGCAGTCTTCCAGAGCACCGACTAATTATTGGCTGTACCCAAATTAATATCCCAAAACAAGTTTAATTCCCGTGAAAAATACTCAATGAACTTGCTCTCCTTCAGGAGGAAAGAATCCATTCACCAGTGCTGCGAGGCAGTTCCATCACCACCATCCTTAACCTCCATGTACACTGCCGCATGATCAGAAATGGCTATGTTCACAATTCTGCAGGATAGCACCGAATTCAAAGAGGCTGATGGGGCAAAAAACATGTCAATCCTAGTTTAGCACTTATGTGGGTTAGAAGAAAAGGTGAAGTCCCTACCGTCAGGATGAAGACATCTCCACACATCCACCAAGCCCAGCTCCCTGTTCAGGTCCACCAGCTGCTGGGATTGCGGGGAAATACTCGCGAGACCGCCAGGCATCCTATCCACCTCGGGGTCCATAAGTCAGTTAAAGTCTCCCCCTATAATTTTTTGCTGTGCTCCATGGGCCATCAGCCAGGAGACAGCATCATTAAAAATTTGATGGGATGTGCCAGGGGGCAATATACGTTCAAGATCCCATATTCCTCTCCATGTATTAAAGCTTTAAGGATCAGAAACCGTCTTCATTCGTCCTTAATTTGGTCTTACAGCTGAAATGGAAGGTTCCTCTGAATGAGTATAGCTACTCCTCTACTTTTTGAATTAAAGGATGAGAAAAGCACCCAGCCGAACCCTCCCTGCTGTAACTTTAAGTGCTCCTTATCAGTTAGATGTGTTTCTTGCAGCAATGCTACATTGACCCTTTCCTTTCTAAGGCTTGAAAGTATCTTTTTTCTCTTAATCGGTGAATGACTCCCCTTAATGTTCCAGGTGTACCATTTAAACAAACGGTTAGCCATAGTTATCCAAAACAGCCCGTGACCCCCCCCCCAGGAAGAAGAACCCCATTTATAGCACACCAGGTGAAAGCAGTAAACAGTTCATATAAACTTGAAAATCCAACTACAAAAACTATCATATCAAATTTTCTTAAAACAACTTCTACAATGCACCAACATATAACACAAATAAGAGGAGACTTCCCCCCCTTGCCCACAGGGGGTGCTCAGACTACCCACTAACCCCTCCATGGCTCCTTCTAGCTGAAGCCACGCCCCATACCCAGGCAAAACAAAGTACAAAAAAGTTACACACGTCTTCCAACAAGAAAATTAGAAGTCAGCATTCAACACATCCCATCCATATCTTGACCCTAAGCAGTCCTGATTTTAAAAAAAACCCCGCCCCCAACCCCCCACCCCATACTAAGAAAGAGAAATGAAAAGGGAATGATAGAAAAACAAAGGATAATGGGAGAGGAGAAAGAAGGGAGAGGAGAGACAAAGAAAGAGAAAAAAAGAGAAACCCTCCACATATTAAAAAGACAAAACTAGGCAAACTACAGAAAAAACAAAGTGAACACTATTGTCCATACTATTTGAGCCAGGCAGTCTACCTTAATGTGTCCAGGAAGTCCTTTGCCTTTTCTGATGCGTCAAAATTAAACACAGACCCTCCGCGGCTGAAATGTAATATTGCTGGATATCTTACAGAATACAGAATATTCAAGTCCCTCAGCCTCCTTTTTATCTCATCAAAGGCCTTCCTCTTATGAATCACAGCCACAGAAAAGTCTTGAAAGAACACAATTCTTGATCCTTTATATATCAGAGCCTGTGGATCCTTCACCACTGCTCATGAAGCTTCCAGTACTATTTGTTTGTCTCTGTAGTGCTGGAGTCTCACTAGGACCGGCAGGGGCGCTGGTCCAACCCGGGCCTGCGCACTTTGACCCGGTGGGCCCGCTTGACCTGCATCCGGCCCGTCCCAACTTCCCCCTTCTAAAATTGCGGGACCCATTGCTCCAACAAGCTCACTACCTAGCCTCCCTCTTCCCGCTTCCGACTGCCTCAATTTTCAAGATCGTCAACCTGCTCTACTAAGGCCTGTGCCTGCCATTCCAGGGCCTGGAACCGGCCCTCCAAAGTTTCCATCGCGATTTTGGAAGCCGCGGTCTGCTGCTCCACCTCCACAATGCGCTGCCCGAGACACTGGATCTCCTGGTAATGCTTCTGCAGCATGGCTGAGATCGGTTCCAGCCTGGTCCAGGTCTCCTCCATCGCTCAATTGAACTTCTCTCAGAGTTTGATGAACTCCGAGATCAGACTCTGCTGACAGGTAAGTCCCCAGGAAAGTTCGCGGAGGCCGACGCCACAGTCATGGGCTTGTCCGGTACTGCAGGGGAGTACACTGCTGGTTGCAATCCTCGCCGTCCTTTGCCCTTAGTCATTTTTGTTTCTGTGAAAAAAGCACTGAAACTAATAAACAGCAGTTCTAGGGGCCTAAAACCAGCGATTTGCACCACAATGGGTAAAAATGGAGGATAAATGCACCAGTTTGTCTGGGTTTTTGGGCAGAGCCCAGCAAGGCAGACCTACTGGATTGTCACCATCTTGGATCTCCTCGAGGCTATCCATTGTGGCCTGAAAAAGGATAGATTAGCGCATGTTCTTGATGGTATGAAGTTAAATACAATGGATGTCGAAAGATACCTGGGGTCCAGGTGCATAGATCTTTAAAATGTCACAAACTGGTGCATAAAATAAACAAGAAAGTTAATGGAATGCTGCCCTTTATATCTAGAGGACCAGAGTACAAGGATCCAGAAGTCATGCTATAGTTATACAAAACCCTAGTTAGACCTCATTTGGAGTACTGTGTGCAGATCTGGGTACCAGACTTCAGGAAGGATATATTCGGGGGACTGCAACACAGGTTCAAAAGAATGATACCTAGGGTTATGTTACGAGGACAATTTACACAAATTAGGCCTGTGTTCTCAAGAACAAGGAAGTTTAAGGTGTGATCTGATCTTCAAGAAAGTCTTCAAGATATTAAGGAAAAGAAAGGGTAGATAAAGATAAAAAATTTCCACTGTTCCAGAACTCAGGGGCATCGACTGAGAACTAGGACCAGACCACTCAGAAGAGATAGAGTCATAGAATCCCTACAGTGTGGAAACAGGCCATTTGGCCCAACAAGTCCATGTTAGGAAACATTTCAACTCACAAATGGCAGTAGATGTTTGGAACTTTCTTCCACAAATAGCAGTGAATACAAAATCAGTTGTCAATTTTAAATCTGAGACAGATAAATTCTTGTTAGGCAAAAGGTATTAATGGATATGGGTTTCACTCCTGATGAAGGGCTTATACCCGACAGGTCAACTCTCCTGCTACTTGCTTGCTGCCTGACCGGCTGTGCTTTTCCAGCACCGCACTCTTCGATATGGGCCAAAAGGCAGATATACGGAGTGAGAACACGATCAGCGAATGATTTACTGAATGATAGAATAGGCTTGAGGGGCTAAATGGCCTACTCCTGTTCCTTTGGCCAAAAGAGCTGAAATCCAAATGTAAAGTGAGAGTGACAGCCCTTGAGATTAAAGCTGCATTTGACTAAAGAGGATTGATGAGGGCAGAGTGGTAGATGTGATCTATATGGACTTCAGTAAGATGTTCGACAAAGTTCCCTATGGGAGATTGATTAACAAGACTAGATCTCACGGAATACAGGAACAACTAGCTGTATGGATACAGAACTTGCTCAAAGATAGAAGACAGAGGGTGGTGGTGGAGGGTTGTTTTTCAGACTGGAGGCATGTGACCAGTGGAGTGCCACAAGGATCGGTGCTGGGTCCTCTACTTTTTGTCATTTATATAAATGATTTGGATGCGAGCATAAGAGGTACAGTTAGTAAGTTTGCAGATGACACCAAAATTGGAGGTGTAGTGGATAGCGAAGAGGGTTACCTCAGATTACAACAGGATCTGGACCAGATGGGCCAATGGGCTGAGAAGTGGCAGATGGAGTTTAATTCAGATAGATAGGATAGTGAAGAAGGCGTTTGGTATGCTTTCCTTTATTGGTCAGAGTATTGAGTACAGGAGTTGGGAGGTCATGTTGCGGCTGTACAGGACATTGATTAGATTAGACTACTTACAGTGTGGAAACACGCCCTTCGGCCCAACAAGTCCACACCGACCCGCCACCCACCCATACCCTTATATTTATCCCTTACCTAACACTACGGGCAATTTAGCATGGCCAATTCACCTGACCCGCACATCTTTGGATTGTGGGTGGAAATCAGAGCACCCGGAGGAAACCCACGCAGACATGGGGAGAACGTGCAAACTCCACATAGTCAGTCGCCTGAGGCGGCAATTGAACCCGGGTCTCTGGCGCTGTGAGGCAGCAGTGCTAACCACTGTGCCACCGTGCCGCCCACCAAGGTTAGGCCACTGTTGGAATATTGCATGCAATTCTGATCTCCTTCCTATCGGAAAGATGTTGTGAAACTTGAAAGAGTTCACAAAAGATTTGCAGGGATGTTGCTAGGGTTGGAGGATTTGAGCTAGAGGGAGAGGCTGCACAGGCTGGGGCTGTTTTCCCTGGAGCATCGGAGGCTGAGGGGTGACCTTATAGAAGTTTACAAAATTATGAGGGGCATGGATAGGATAAATAGGCAAAGTTTTTTCCCTGGGGTCAGGGAGTCGAGAACTAGAGGGCACAGGTTTAGGGTGAGGGGGGAAAGATATAAAAGAGACCTAGGGGGCAACATTTTCACACAGAGGGTAGTGCGTGTATGGAATGAGCTGCCAGAGGAAATGGTGGAGACTGGTACAATTGCAACATTTAAAAGGCATTTGGATGGGTATATAAATAGGAAGGGTTTGGACCGAAGGGTTTCCATGCTGTACATCTCTATGACTCTATCAAGAAGCCCTAGTAAAACTGGTGTCAATGAGAACTGGGGGAAAATCTCTCCATTAGTTGGGGTCATACCATCACATAGGAAGTTAGGGGGCAGTCATCTCAACTCCAAGACATCAGGGTTGTGTCAAGGGTATTTTTGAGACATGTAAAGGGTGTTTGGGATTATGTTTCTGTGGATTTCAAAACTTTTAAATGCATATAATTTGAAACTAATTTGGTCTGTTCCAAGTTATTTTCATTTATTTTGCTTAATATTTCCATGCTATTTATTTTTATGACTCTATACTTTACCTTTATTGTTAATAATAAGTCTGCAACATTGCATTCCTATGTTTCAGTGAGAAACCATTTCGTTAAAACCTGAACAATACATGATCTTCAAACCATAATCTTCATCCTGGGATCTGACCTGTCCAGTAATACTATCAGCTGTGATCATAAGACTATCGACATTCTGTGTGTGACCATTGACCAGAAAGTGAACTGGAACAGATATATAAATACTATGGCTTTAAGGGCCAGTCAGAGGCTAGGAATCCTGCTGTGAGCAACTCACCTCTTAACCTCCCCAAAGCCTGTCCACCGTCAACAAGACATATATCATGACTGTGATAGAATACCTTCCATGAGATACCATGAGATACCCTCCTCCTGAAATAGGAACAATGAAATAGTTACATTTAATCAATCCCCAAAGATGAAAACTTGGTGACCATGTCTTAAAAGCACATAGGAATGGCAAACTAATTTGCGTAAATTCAACTCATTGAGCCACGAGGCTGAATTTATTAATAATGGTCAGTTCCTTGGTTAGGATTCAAAGCATTCAGTTATTTAACATGTACCTATGATGGAGTTAAAGCTTAGCAAATCAAACATCAGTGTTTACTTTAAAGAGCAGCAATACACCAAGGTATAATTTTAATTAATGATATATATAAAACTCTTTGATGTTGTTTTATCTCCTATGACTGGAGTAGTTATGTGTTAATTTTCATGCCTGCTTCTTAATTTATTATGTTAGCATCGAGTCTAGGAATCAGTCTCGTGTTAGATCAAGTTGTAAGTGAGAAATTAATACTACTGCAGCTCTTCTGTGTTATGCTGATCAAGTTATCCTCGTAACATAACTCCAGGTATCATTCTTTTGAACCTGTGTTGCAGTCCCCCGAATATATCCTTCCTGAAGTCTGGTACCCAGATCTGCACACAGTACTCCAAGTGGAATCTAATTTTAAAATTACTGCAGTATACCTAAGGAGCCTTCAGTTCTATTTACTTAAAGGATCACTATTTGTCTGTCTTGAGTACAGGATAATTTAAAAAGGAATTGTTTCGTTCAGTCTCCAGTATGATCTATTGGCATTCTGTCTATTTATACATCAATTGTGTTTGACCTGATAATGCACTATTTTCACCTTTCTATTTAATTACCATGCTAATATCATTCTAATTGTCAATCCAGAAAG
>NC_057722.1:19502947-19544883 GCF_004010195.1 Chiloscyllium plagiosum | reverse complement strand
GACTAGTGCCTTGTAAAATCTTAGCAAGACTTCCCATTTTCTTTGAAACAAAGAGCAAGATACCATTTGCCTTAAATTAAACAAAGAACTGAGGATGCTGGAAATTTGAAATAGAAAGTGTGTCTGCAAATGGAAAAACGTTTCAAATCCAGTGAACCTTCTTCTGACCATTTCTCATATCAAGTCTGTTGGACTGTTCTGTTAGATCATGTTAATCTGTCCTCTAACTCCACCTGCCTTCCTTGGCTCCATATTTCTTAATATCCTTGGTTAACAGAAGTCTATTAATCATAGATTTAATTTTATTATTGGACTGGCATCTCCTTTTGATGGATGACATTTTCTACACATTTACCAGTCTTTATAAATACAAATATTTCCTAACCTCTGCTCCACACGTGATAGTATAGATTTTAACATTAAGTCATTTTGATCTTAACTTCTAGAATCCAAGGGAAACAAGTTTAGTATATATAATCTCCTTACAATTAAATCCATGAAGCCTGGGGTACTATTCTTGTGACCCCTTACTGAATTCCTTCCAAGATCAAATCATTTTTTTTCACACCAGTGTCTAGAACTGTGTACTGTATTCTAGACATAGTCTAAAAAGAGTTTTGTAGAGCTGGAGCAAAACTTCTACACTTTTATTTTCTATCGCTGTTGTTAAATATGATGCTGTTACATTTGTCACCATCCATTTGTTTTTCTAACTAGCTACTGCATTTCATTGATCAGTGTAAATGGAATCCTAAATCATTTTGGACCGCTTCTGTTTCATAACTGCTCACCATTTAAATGATTTTAACCATTTAGTCAATATTCAGAATGGATGATCTCACACTTAGCAGCATTGAATCCATATGCCCCTGCTGTGCCCACTCTCAATATTTCAATGTCTGTTATTTTTGAACACTAACTATGATACCCGTGATCTTTCTATCAAAGGCAAAATCAGATGCAAGGCGTTATCCAAGTTATTAATAAATATAGTGAATAGTTGAAGCCTTCGCACAAATCTTTATGGGGCACCACTAAGTGTTTCATTTTGATTTGAGTATATATTAATTTCCCTTTCTTTGCCTTGATATTTATTCACTGTGAGATGGGTTTGAATTCACAATTTTCAACTTATCAGTAGAATTTATCAGTCACCGTTTTCTGACAAAGATTTCATTTACATTTTTTCATATCCTGGAGACAGCAATTTGGTCGGGTGGACATAATGCATTCAGAGGCTGCAGAGCTGAAACAATGAGTCACTTACAAATTTATTCTTCTGTAATTTATGTCAAGCTGTTAGTTTAGAAACTATTGGTAAAAATGAAACATCCTTCTGGCAGTGTGTATCAATGTTGACATAATTGTGTTCTTGCAACTAACTGATGGGTCAGGCATGACTGCATGACCTCACCCTTAGAGATGAAGCCATGCTTGCAATAGCTGCACTTTCCACTACTTCAAGTATAGCAGGCATACTCTCTGCCCATGCAGTTGCAATGCCTATTGATTAATATCATAGAACCCATTTCACGTGGTATCTTTATCATGCTGATGACAACGGGGTTTAGTGTTTGGATGCAAAGGACTATTAAAAATCCATGTTATACTGATTCATACTCTTAAGTTTATTTAGTGTGACAACCTGATGCCCCAGAATTGTTGTTACTTACAATGGTGATTTTCTAGGCATATTCTAAACTAGTCTGAAATGAATGTCAAAAAACCATTGACCCAGAGGAGCTCTCAAAACCCAGCCTTCACTGCTTCACCCACAGCCACATCCTGCCCCACAGCTTGAATGAAGTTGTGAGCCAGCTGGGGGTTAGTGAGGCACTGAGCAGGGCAGCAAGGTGAGCAGAAAACAGGGTGTGAGGGGAGCAGGGATAGTGAATGCAGGGGATACAAGGCAGAGAGTGAGAGACTGCAACAGTTGGTGCACAACAGGTCCTTTTCTAGTGCATTGATGGGAGATACAGTAGTTCGTCATCATTAGAATGACCATGAGTGAGGCTGTGACCAGCACTGGGGCTGAAGGTGTGCAGGTTGACAATATGCTCCTACCTAATCCTCTGCTCACCCCTCTTCCCACACATGCCATAATCTCTTCTAAAGTACAAGCTACAGGGTGCTGTGTGTGCATGCCTCTTGCTTTCCCCTCCCAAACCCTCCCCTTGCATAGCATCATGACTCAATTTCACAACTCATAGCTTCCAGTTCCCATCTTGGTGCTGCAGCTACATTGGAAGTCTGCATGTGCTGGGGTACGAGAGTGTTGAGTTACTTGGCACCAGTTAGTTGCAGCCAAGGGTAAAAGGTAATGCTCAAAACCTGTGTGTAATAATTTATGCGATTGTGGCCTTTCAACGAGCCAAATAGTGAACCAAATTGTATGTCCTATATGACACAGAACAACAAATACCAGGTTGAGTCTAGTACAGCCACCAAATCATCCTGTTCATGCTGTAGCTAAGGAGCCTGTTTGATTAAGGATGGTAGAGGATGGAACAAAATACAAATGAGCCCAATCAAGGAAAAGCACATATTTTAACAACAAGGTATACTTTATAGGACGTTAACAATAGGTAAATCTACTTTGGCTGGTTAGACTAAGGGTGAAGACTAAATCTGATGGTGAAGACAAGGCCAGAGGCATGAAACCCCATCAGAATCTGGTACTCGTCTCCTTTGCTCCCCCAGTCAAGACTGTAAGATATCAAATTGAGCTCATCTACGACATTCCTTCTAAGTTTTGATCCCCCCGTAATTAACATGTATACAATCAGGTAGGTGACAATGATGCTCCAAAAAGATTATGCTGTCCTTGACTTTTTTTTCAGAGAGTTCATAAAAGCAGCGATTCCGAAAGGTCTAGATTTGAAGGGTTTTAGGGCCAGTTTGATTATAGCTAACAGATAATGCCTCAGGCAAAAAAGGCTTTCAAGTTTTAAAAGACCACTTTTACAATGAAAGGGAAGTGGCCAGCTCCCCAAGCTCAGCTTCTCTCTGGTTTGGTTTGGTTTTCACAGTCTGGCTCTTCATGAAAGTAGTCGGTTAGTTTTGAGGCTGCTGTTCCAAGAAACAGCGACATGGAAGAAGGTGTTCCATGCTGAATCTCTCTCTCTCTCTCTCTCTCTCTTTCTCTCCCTCTTCCCTCTCCTGTAAGACCCTGTGCTTGATTTTACCTTTTTTGCCCAGGGGTGTTTATGGGGATTGTAGCAAGTATTTGGAACAGCATCATTAAGTTGGGATGGCCTGTTGGGTTTTTGGATACTTGAGTTATTCTATATTCTGTTCTCTTTTGTTTCTGTTTAATTCAGTAATCTTGTAAATAAATTCTGTTTTGTTTAAAACTGAGTTGTTTGCATGGCTGCATCTCCCCTGGAATACCCACTGTACATTTGCTTAAAACAACTAGCAAAGTTAGGGTCTGGGCTGCTTTTGTGAAATGTTTTGAGAGGGTCTGGCCTGATCTGTAACAGGTACAAAACCATTTTTGCATTTACCACTAACCTATCTATGCAATTTTATGCGATCACAAGGTTTCACAATGCATTCCAGAATGAATTTCTTTCAGATTTGAAAGATTGGTAGGTCTTTGATTTGAGGATTTTTGCCCTTGATTCTGATTATCTGCAAATCATTCAGGAACTTTTTTTCTCTTGGCAGTTGGTTGGGGAGGAAGTTGCTGCTCTGAACCTGATAGCTGGTCTATTACCCTTCTGGAGAACCTACAATCTCCTATATTTGCTTTGCAGAGAAATACTTTCCTGTCAACTTGAGTCAATTACCCCATAGCATCATGTGAGGGCCATTAGTCTCATGCATGTTGTTCAAATAAAAGGGGTGTTTTGTTGAAATGGGTTCTCACATCCCTGCAGATAAAAAGCAAAATGATCAATTGCCTAAACACTCACAAATAAAACAATGGTTCATGTGTCTGGAATTGGTTCCGTTTTAACTGATTTAAAATCAAAAATGAGCTTTGAACAATAACAATCTTAGGTTTGACTGGAAATAGATGTTCCTTCAATTCAGTGCAGTCAAGGCTGGTTGTAAAAACAGAAACAAATAGTCAAGACCTATTAAACACATGAACCGTTTAACATTTCACAATATAATCCTGGGGTAGCTCATCTTACAAATGCATTTCACTTGTACTTATGAACTGTGACAATGTCACAAAGAAATGATGTATGCAGTGAGATCTAAAATCCTGTAATTTCCTTACAGCAAAAACATACATTTTATTATGACATTTTTTGTAAGATGCAATATGTATTGAAAATTTACTCATTGGCATCAGCCACACCAATCAACAAAAAGCTGCTACTATCTTCACTGTAGCAAGCCTATATTTCTTCTCTTCCCCAGCTTTCATCTTAGTCAGACATAGATGCTGTTCGCCTTATGTCTGACTCTCAATAAAAATTGAGATATATGAGGCCTTGAGACTGAGAGGCACAATTTTACAAAGGTTGTGTCTCTTTGCAAGTCTTTTAAATGGTTCGCACGTCTGCATGAGGCTCTGTATGAAAAAAGACTGAGTAGCTCAGGATGAACCGAGAGAAAGTCCATTCCATTTCTTTCAAAATTGATTTTGCAAAGGCAAATTCCAGAAAGAATTGGATGATGATCTCGTCCACATCTCAAAGGCATTGTGCAAAGGCAGTGAGACTCCGAGCACGGAAGAATATTCTTATCAACACCAGCCAAACAGTGTGTTTTGGTGCTTGTTTGAAAGTTGCGGTGATGCAATATGCTGTCAAAAGGGCTTTCAAAGTCTGCTCAGCACACATGAGAGGTTACATTATTTTTCATAGGGCTTTGAAGACATTACATGCAAGTTTAATGAACTTTGGGTCAAAAGGTATTTTTCTGCTCAATCGCCTGTCCACAAGGAATAAATGCAACAATGTGGTACCAACTGAATGGAGAGTTTGTCAATAATGTGGAAAGATCTATCTTTCACAACACAAGGAACAGGGAGAACTTTAGCATAAAATGCCACTTGATGGTTGTGTACTGAGGATTTGTTCAGCTTGATGTAACTTTATGCAAAGCTGGCCACTGATAGGATTATGGTAAAGGATACATTTAATTTGATTTAATTTATTATCATCACATGTACCTAGACACAGTGAAAAGTTTTGTTTGGCTTGCAGTATTGGCAGATCATACCATACAAAGATCATACAATGATAGAACAGAACAAGGAATACAAAGGTACAGCTGCAAAAATGGTGCACAAAAAGGAAGATCAGCATTAGATTTGAAATATGAGAGGTTCATTCAGAAACAATAGCGGGGAAGACGTTGTTCTTGAATCTGATGGGATGTGTGTTTAAGCTTTTGTATCTTCTCCTGGGGATTCTGGGTAACCCAAGACGGAGGACAGGAAAAAATTGTGGCAGTAACAGCTGCTTCTTTCTTGAGGTATTTTAGGCATTAGAGGTGATTTCCTCAAATTCCAGGCGCAACAGTTACTGTTTTATATGCTGTTGCATTGTTTTGGAACTTTGGGGAAAAAAAGATTAAAACAATGGCACTTTTAAAAAGGAGGAAGACAGACTGAAAACAACGACCACATGGTCAGTGAAGGAGAGAGAGAAAGAAACCTACACTGCTAACTGACACAGTAGTGAATCTGCACAGCTGCTGCCTTTGCTGTTTCAGTTCATGTATCTCTGAACATTGGAGTGCATCTAGGAAAAATCAGCAAAATTCACAGCTACTTTGGAGGAGCCTGTGTGGGAGAGCTCACAGCACAGGAACATACAAGTTCATAGTTTTTAACATGCAACCTTGCTGTAAGTAATGCTGTACTGAGGAGAGTGGGCACTTTCTTGATTAGATGTCTTGTTGACATCTGACTCTTGATTAAATTTTTAAAAAATAAACCATAAGTACTAAGTTAGCCTGGTGCATTATTTTCTTTAGAGCAAAAAGATGGTGCTATTTTCTAGGTCTGTAGTTTGTGAAGGAGCAAAGATGGCCTTTAGTAGTGTTATGCTCTTCCTGTCAGATGTGGGAGTTTAGGGAGAGTTTCCATGTTACTGATGATTATGTCTGCAGGAAGTGACTTTAGTTGTAAGTCCTATCATATCGCACGGATCAGTTAGAGTGGCAGTTAGAGGCAATGAGGAATTTACAAGAGCTGGGGGTTGTGATGGATGACAGATATAGGAAGAGAGAAAAGCCGCAGCTACAGTCACATAGATGGGTTAACTCCAGGAAAGGCAAGAGAGGGAGGCAAGTAGTGCAGGAGTCTTCTGTTGCTATCCCCATTTCAAACAAGTATGCTGTTTTGGAAAATGTAGGGGGTGATGGATTCTCAGGGGAATGTAGCACGAACAGCCAAGTGTCTGGTATCAAGACGGGCTCTAATGTAATGAGAGGTACGTCGGCTTCCAAGCATAGGGGACTCTCTAGTTAGAGGTACAGACTGACGTTTCTGTGGCCAGCAGCGAAAAATCAGAATGGTGTGTTGCCTCTCTGGTGCCAGGATCAAGAATATCTCAGAGAGGGTGCAGAATGTTCTCAAAGGGGAGAGGGAGCAGGAAGTCATTGGAACTAATGATACAGGAAGGGAAAAGGATGGGATTCTGAAGGGAGAATTTAGAAAGCTAGGCAGGAATTTAAAAAGGAAGTCCTCAAGGGTAGTAATATCTAGATTACTCCTGGTGCTACGAGCTAGTGAGGGTAAGAAGAGGAGGATAGAGCAGATGAATGTGTGGCTGAGGAGCTGGTGAAGGGGAGAAGGGTTCACATTTTTGGATCATTGGAATCTTTTCTGGGGTAGAAGTGACCTGTACAAGAAGGACGATTGCACATAAATTGGAAGGGGAGTAATATACTGGCAGGGAGATTTGCTAGAGTTGCTTGGGAGGATTTAAACTAGTAAGATGGGGGGGGGGGGATGGGATCCAGAGAGATAGTGAGGAAAGAGATCAATCTGAGACTGGTACAGTTGGGAAAAGGAGCAAGTCAAACACTCAGGGCAGGCAGGAACAAAGCAGAGAACAAGGTACAACTGATAAATTAAACTACATTTATTTCAATACAAGAGGCCTAACAGGGCAGGCAGATGAACTCAGGGCATGGTTAGGAACATGGGACTGGCATATCATAGCAATTACAGAAACATGGCTCAGGAATAGACAGGACTTGCAGCTTAATGTTCCAGGATACAAATGCTACAGGAAGGTTAAAAAGTGGGACAAGAGAGGAGGGGGAGTGGCGTTTTTGATAAGGGACAGCATTACAGCTGTACTAGGGGGGGGATATTCCAAGGAATACATCCAGGGAAGTTTTTTGGGTGGAATTGAGAACTATGAAAGGGATGCTTACCTGATTGGAATTGTATTATAGACTCTCTTATAGTCAGCGGGAAACCGAGAATCAAATTTTTAAGTAGATTCCAGTTATCGGTAAGAATAATAGGGTGGTTATGGTGGAGGATTTTGACTTTCCAAACATAGACTGGGACTGCCACAGTGTGAAGGATTGAAATGGAGAGGAATTTAAGTGTGTACAAGAAAACGTTCTGATTCGGTTTATGGGTGTTCCCACTAGAGAAGATGTAGACCGAAGGGTCTGTTTCCATGCTGTACATCTCTATGACTCTAAAACTTGACCTACTCTTTGGAAAAAAGGCAGAGTAGGTGACTGAGGTGTCAGTGGGGGAGCATTTTGGGGCCAGCTACCATACGTTGATTAGTTTTAAAACAGTGATGGAAAAGGATAGACCGAATCTAAAACTTGAAGTTCTAAATTGGAGGAAGGCCAATTTTGACAGCATCAGGCAAGAACTTTCAAAAGCTGACTGGGGGCAGGTGTTCGCAGGTAAAGAGACAGCTGGAAAATGGGAAGCCTTCAGAAATGTGCTAACTAGAGTCCAAAGACAATATATTCCTGTTAGGGTGAAAGGAAAGGTTTGTAGGTGTAGGGAATGCTGGATGGCTACAGAAGTTCAGGTTTTGGTTAAGGAAAAGAAGGAAGCATATGACAAGTATAGATAGGATAGAATGAATGCATCCTTAGAAGAGTATAAAGGCAGTAGGAGTACACTTAAGAGGGAAATCAGGAAGGCAAAAAGGCGACATGAGAAAACTTTGGCAAATAGGGTTAAGGAGAATCCAGAGGGATTTTATAAATACATTAAGGACAAAAGGGTAACTAGGAAGAGACCAGGGTCCCTCAAAGATTAGCAAGGCAGCCCATGTGTGGAGCCGCAGAAGATAGGGGAGAATGAGTGGATGTAGGTTTGCTCGAAGAGCTGGAAGGTTCATTTGCAGATGTTTCATCACCATATTAGGTAACATCATCAGTGAGCCTCCGGATAAAGTTACCTAGTATGGTGACAAAACGTCTGAAAATGAACCTTCCAACTCAGCGAGCAAACCTGCATCCTTAACCTCAACCTGAGCTCCAAATCTTCTCAAACACGCTAATACTAAAAGAGTATTTTGATTCAGTGTTTACTGTGGAGAAGGATATGGAAGATATAGAATGTAGGGAAATAGATGGTAACATCTTGAAAAATGTCCATATTACAGAGGAGGGGGTGCTGGATGTCTTGAAATGCATAAAAGTGGATAAATCTCCAGGACTTGATCAGGTGTACCCTAGAACTCTGCGAGAAGCTAGAGAAGTGATTGCTGGGCCCCTTGCTGAAATATTTGTATTATCGATAGTCACAGCTGAGGTGCCGGAAGACTGCAGGTCGGCTAACGTGTAGCCACTATTTAAGAAATGTGGTAAGGAAAAGCCAAGAAACTATAGACTGGTGAGCCTTACATCAGTGGTGGGCAAGTTGTTGGAGGGAATTCTGAGGGACAGGATTTACATGTATTTGGAAATGCAAGAACTGATTAGGGATAGTCAGCATGATTCTGTGCATGGGAAATCATGTCTCACAAACTTGAATGAGTTTTTCGAAGGAGTAACAAAGAGGATTGATGAGGGCAGAGCTGTGGACGTTTTCTGTATGGACTTCAGTGAAGTGTTCAACAAGGTTCCCCATGGGAGAATGGTTCACAAAGTTAGACCTCATGGAATACAGGAAGAACTAGCCATTTGGATACAGAACTGGTTCAAAGGTAGAAGACAGAAGGTGGTGGTGGAGAGTTGTTTTACAGACTGGAGACCTGTGACCAGTGGAGTGCCACAAGGATCAGTTCCGGGGCCTCTACTTTTCATCATTTCTATAAATGACTTGGATGTGAAAATAGGAAGTATAGTAAATAAGTTTGCAGATGACACCAGAATTGAAGGTGTAGTGGACAGCGAAGAGGCTTAACTCAGAGTACAATGGAATCTTGATCAGATGGGCCAATGTGCTGATGAGTGACAGATGGAGTTTAATTCAGATATATGCGAGGTGCTGCATTTTGGGTAAGCAAATCTTAGCAGTACTTATACACTTAATGGTAAGGCCCTAGGAATTGTTGCTAAACAAAGAGACCTTGGAGTGCAGGTTCATAGTCCCTTGAAAGTAGAGTCTGAGGTAGACAGGATAGTGAAGAAGGCGTTTAGTATGCTTTCCTTTATTGGTCAGAGCACTGAGTATAGGAGCTAGGAGGTCATGTTGCGGCTGTACAGAACATTGGCTAGCCACTTTTGGAATATTGTGTGCAATTCTGGTCTCCTTCCTCTCGGAAGGATGTTGTGAAACTTGAAGTGTTCAGAAGAGATTTGCAAAGATGTTGCCAGGATTGGAGGACATGAGTTGTAGGGAGAGGTTGAATAGGCTGGGGCTGTTTTCCCTGGACCATTGGAGGCTGAGGGCAGACCTTTATGAGGTTTATAAAATCAAGAGGGGCACGGATAAGGTAAATTCTTGTGGACACTGTCCCATTTCTGATATACAATTGAATTGGAAGGTTTGGGTGATGTCCAGGATGTCGCTGTGAGGTATGGACCACTTGTGCCAAGTGCAGATCTGGAGGAAGCATCTCACAACTGATGGCTAAAGCCTTACCCATGATGCAAAGGAGCTAACATTCCCAGGTGCCCAGTTTCTGTTTGACTCTGGCTCTACACTGCTCTCAGTTTTGGGCACACAGTGTTTCCCTGTATACCCAGCATGTTTTGGGCAGTCTCCCTTGAAAGTTAAGGTGACAAAGCATTGTCAGCCCACTTCCAAAGGAACGCATTTGTTATGGTAGCTCAGTTACGGATGGCACACTAGAAGGCCTCATGACTACTTCAAGTATTCTGGGTGTCAATTTGCACAGCGTCCTGCTGTATTCACTTTAGGAACTGATTATTGCACCATCTTGTTAAACAGTCACGATGTGCTGAATGGACATCTTCTGGCCTGTATTAATTCTGTGATTCTGTGCTGCATATGACTGCACACTTTCTCAATATTGAGAGAGTGGTACTTTTCCAGCTGCAGTCCGAGCTCACATCCTATCCATTCTAGCAGCCAGTGATTCTCTGTACCACATGAGAAGCATGAAGTACTCTTAAAATGGCATGATTTCTTCTGCTGCTTCTCTCTCTGGCAAGACAGAAGGATGTATTCAGTTTTTCTTTCACACAGTGCCTCATGTAGGCATGCGAAAACTTTGCAAGAGTTGGCAAGAGACTCAACTTCTTCATAAAATTGTGCCTGTCAGTCCCAAGGGCTCTTACATCTGAGGATTTGATTGAGAGTCAGATGTAAGGCTAACGGCAACAATCGTTGAGTAAGATGGAAGCCAGAGAAAGAGAGTGAATACTGGCTAGCTGTGGTAACCCTGATGGTTATAGTAGCTTTTCATTGATTGTTATAGCTGATGCCAAAGAGTAAATTTTCAACACCTATTATATCATATGGAAAAAGTCACATTAACATGTAAGTTTGCTGTAAGGAAATTACAGGATTTTGGATCTCACTGTATGTAACATTTCTTTGTGATGTCGTCACAGGTTATAAGCACAAGCGAAATGCATTTGTAAGATGAGCTACCCAAGGATTATATTGTGAAATGTTAAATCTTTCATGTATTTAATAGGTCTTGACTATTCATTTTTGTTTTTACAACCAGCCTTGTCTCTACGGAATCAAAGCAACATCTATTACCAGTCCAACTTAACATTGCTCATGGGATTCTGCACTGTTCCCAGACATTCATATCATGTAAACATCAAATGTTGCAGGAGGGCTTTCAATTTCATGAACTGCATTTCCAGTGCAGTTACAAAACTAAAACTGTGGAAAATTGATCAGGTATGCCCTGTACACAAAAAGCAGGACATATCCAACCCAGGCAATGACTGTCCCATCAGTCTACGCTCGAACATCAGTAAAGTGTTGGAAGCTGTTGTCATCAACAGTGCTATCAAGCAATACCTGCTCAGCAATAACGTGCTCAATAATGCCCAGTCTGGTTCCACCAGGGCCACTCAGCACCTGCCTGACCTCCTTACAGCCTCTGTTAAAACATGGACACAAGAGCTGAATTCTAGAGTTGAGGTGAGAGTGACAGCCCTTGACTTCAATGCTGCTTTTGTCTGATTGTCGCATGAAGGAGCCCTAATAATCTTGAATCAATGGGTATCGGTGGTAAACACTCCCAGCATGTAGGGAGATGGTTGTGGTTATTAGAGATTAGTTAACTCAGCTCCGGAGCATTTCTGCACCAGTTCCTCAGTCTAGTGTCCTAGGCCCAACTATCTTCAGCTGCTCCACCTTCCCTCCATCATAAGGTTGGAATTGAGGATGTTCCTGATGATTGTACAATGTTCAGCATTATTCGTGACTGCTCAGATACTGAAGCAGTCCATGTTCAAGTGCAACAAGACCTGGATAATATCCAGGCAAAGTAACACTCGTGCCACACAACTGCCATGCAATGATCATCTCCAAAAAGAGAGACAATCTAACCATCACTCCTTGACATTTAATGGTGTTGCCATCAATGAATCCCCACTACCAATACTCTAGGGGTTACCATTTGCTAGAAACTCAGCTAAACCCACCACATAATACAAGAACGGGTCAGAGGCTAAGAATACTGCAGTAAATGACTCACCTGCTGACTCCCCAAAGCCTGTGCACCATTTACAAGGCACAAGTCTGGAGTGTGATGAATACTCCCCACTTGCTTGGATGAATGTAGCTTCAACAACACTGAAGAAGCTTGACACCATCTGGGACAAAGCAGCCCGCTTGATTGACACTACATCCATACCATGACTGACACTCAGAAGTACACACTGCTGCTATCTGTAAAGTGCACTGCAGAAATTCACCTAAAATCCTCATGCAGCACTTTCCAAATTCACAACCACTTTCACCCAGAAGGATAAGGGCGGCAGAAACGTGGAACATCACTACCTGCAAATTCCTTTCAAGATGCTCACAATCCTGACTTGAAAATGTATCACCATTCCTTCTCTGAATCCCATGAGTGAATAAATGAAAACCCTACTTGATCTGCCTAAACATGATGGTATTCCAGCACAAAGGATTGTTTATAGTCAGGTGCTGCAGACTAGTAAAGGTTGAGGCCTAGCAGCTGAGGGATGTTCTCAAGATTAAAGACAGCAATGGCTCAATGAGGCAAGTACCCCAGAAACTGGAACTCAAAACAAAACTCCAGGTGCCTGCACCAGAGAATGATGTAGAGAAGTAAATTCTAAGTATAAGTTGTAAATAGAATTTATCGTTGTAAAGGGCCTTGTAATAACCAAAATCAGGTGCTATACTGAGCACAACTTTGCAACCCACCCCCTAATTTATATATTTGTAGTTTATAAATGCAGGAAACCACCTTCATCTGATGGTAAAGCAGTAATGAAGGAGATTTACAAATAAGATATCAATGTATCTCAGCAGCCTTACATCCTACACGGTTTTGTTCATTCACACTCTAAAAATATAGGCAAATGTACTCTCCTCGACACAGTGTTGTCTTTGGTGCATTCGGATAGTGCTACCTCAGTTCTAATCACTCTAGGACAGGCTGCATGGGGTAGGGAGGGCCAAATGATTTGCTGAGGGGTCTTGGTATAGCCTTCATGGCCACCAATTAACCTACAATCACCATAAGAAGCTGCCCTCCCAGTCAGAGGAAGTTTCCCACCCATATCCTCTATGATTAGGGAAGAAACAGACAATGTTTGGAGGACATCATGATTTGTTGATCTCAGCACGCGGCCTGGGGCTGCAGCGAAGCCATTGGGAAGGTCAATATGAGATTTTCAGTGGGACATTTTCTTGGAGAAGGGGAAATGAGAGTCATGCTCTTTGGGGTGAGTGGAGTATGATTGAGGTTGTCAGGGTGACAGTCGGGACATTCTGTTGGGTGTCCGCGGTTGGACAGTGAGTTTATTTTTATTTCCCAGAAACATATTGTCTTTTCCAAAAAGCTTTGGCAGTGAACAACTTTCCATCATCCTGATTGGTTGGTCTTGTCACATTCCTCATCAACCATTTGGTCAGGATACTCCAGTTGGTTAATGGGCACTCCCTTCACAGTCAACTGTACTGCTGCTCAAGGCCAGCAAAGCTCTGACTCAACGATGAGTGACAGAGTTGATGGATGGATGGGGAGTGCTTTGACATGAGGGGTGAGACAGTAATGGGATGAGATGATATCTAAGTGACTGACAGTGATGGGAGTGGGTACCTGAATAAGTGATGGTGGCACTGAGGGACTGAATGATGGGTGGCCAGGTGAGTAGATGATTAGTGGTGACCGAGTCTGTGAATGAATGGGAGGGAGGGAGGGAGGGAGTGACTAGGAGAGGTGTGTGATTGAAAGGGGTGGCTGATGCATGAGGGATGGGTAACTGAGTTAAATTGGGCTGGATGAATCCAGCCACTCTTCCTCCTCCACCCTTTCCACACCCTTCCAGCTCCCCCACCCACCATGTCAGAAAATATACTCCAACAGAGACAAACCAAACTCAGTTAAATCAAATCCCTGAGCTCGTCCACCTTCTCTACCCTGTTCCCTGATGTCAGAATTTGAGACCTAGTTATTTTCTGTATCTAGATCTACTGCTTAACTGAAAATGGCAAAAAAATAAAAATGGTTTGTTTGTTAGCTGTGCTGTTTGGGTCTTTTGAATGATCATTTTTATTAATGACTTATTTAAATAATTTTGGAATTGTTTCCTTTCCTCTCGGAATATGTTCCTATTGTTAAGGCAAACTTTATCCTTCAGAAATTTGCTCATCAGTGCCCCAAAATGAGAGAGAAATTGCAGTGTGGCCCTCCAGGCAGAAATGTTAAACAACCCCTCTGTATGAGCTTAAAACATGACTGATTCTTATTGAGTTTGATTTCTCGTATCTGTTTTAATTAATTTGTCTCATTGGGAGCACATGAACCAACATGCATCCTGGATTAAACAAGTGAAAGCTGTTGGTACAGTTCAAGATGAATTCTAAAATCCACAGGATAAGTCATCTTTCAGGGAACAGTTTTAGTTGTAATTGGAGATGAAAAGAGACCTTTAGGTCTGTTAATGCTTTAGGACATTCCATTAATTTGGGCAAAATTTAATCTGATCGAAGCACTCCACACACAGACAAGTATTCACATCTGCAGGAGACACTTTAAAATCAAATATTTATCTCTCATTCATTTCTTGAGTACCAACTAAAATTTTAATGTACTGTTCCACTTTAGTGCAGTATTATTGCTTCTTTTACATAACTAAGGCCCCAAAGGTCTTATTTCTGTGACAAATTTCTTGAATTAAAAGTCTTATGGTAAAGAATAGAACACCAACTGGTATTTTCAATTTTTAAGGCACGTGAGAACAAAACAATAAAAATTAAATATTTAGAGTCATATTTAGACTTCACAATGTCTACAATTAATGGTCAGATAAGAAATAGGGTTTACCAGATACGTTTATTTCTTACACGATATATGCTCAAACCACAAAACTCTTGCCATCCATTAGATAATGATAAATCCAGTATAATGAGTTGCAATCATATAGTCAGTCAAATTAAGAAGCTAAAAGAATTAATGAGGAAAGAAGGGAGTACTACCGAATGCTGGAATGTAGAGAAACCCCTTATGAAATGTTGGAGAAATTGTTCTAACTGTCCTGAGATATCAAAAAGTTTGAAGTTTTTCCTTGCCAGCGTTGATGTTGTTCTTTTTAAACAATGCGGAAAAATGGAAGTTTTATTTAAAATATGACGTCACATCAATAAAATCCTGGCTTGCGATTGTCACTGCCTACCCATTTTAGAGGCCATTGGATTTTTAATTGCCCGTTAGTTATAATCATGATTTACCAGTAACAGTACCCCTACCACCAAAACAATAAGAGCAAGTCAATTTTTTATAATGTCATCACCACAGAAACATGACACAAAGAGCATCGTTGAGATCTAATCAAAAATGATGCTAAATCCAAATAAGGAGGTTTGACTAAAACTTTGTCAAAGGACTGGATTTTTTTTTAAAAAGGAGGGTCTTGAAAGTGGAGGACGGATTGGACAGACAGTGGAGTTGATAAAGAGGATTGTAAAATGTGCAGTATAAGGTCAACAAGTCCTGACCAGACGTATTCAGTACAGCACAGAAGGGTTTGTCATTCAGCCCATCAAGCTTCAATCACTGTTCAGAAGAGGAATGCAGTTTGGTCCACTGCCCTACTCTTTACTTGTTACTCAGTATATTATCTTCATCCATGTTTATACAATTCCCTTTTGAAAATCTCCTCCAGTGTATTCCAAATTCTAATCAATTGCTTTGTTCAATTGATTTTTCCTCATGTCACCTCAGGTTCTTTTGTTGATCACCTTACGTTTGTGCCCTCTGGATATTAACCCTTCAGCTAATGGAAGGTTTCTATTCATCTACTCAATGTAAACATTTCATGACACATACATGACACTTAAGTCTCCTCTGAACCACCTATGCACTGAGAAGAACTCCACTTGCTCCAGTCTATCCATGCTTTGTACAGCCTGATCTCCAGAAGCTTTCATGGCTGTACTTTCCCCTAAAGACTTCATCTCCTTCCTAAAGTATGGTGCCCAGATTGGAAGAACACAATGATCTCTTGGCAAATTGGAAGTCAATGCTTGCTGTAGAGTGCTGTCATGCAGCTAAATAGTTTAGCAGAACATGTCAGCTACTTTGTTATATACATTTGAATTAAATATTCTTGATCTTGATACATTTGTTCAGTTAACTGTGTTAAAGGCAGCTGCCTTATGGAGATTGAATTTCATGCTTGACAGCATAAGTGATACACACTTCAACATCTGTTGAATTTTTCCACTACAACAATTTCTTTTCAAAAGCATAAATCACAGTGCACAAAGCAACCTTTGAAGCTTCCCAAAATCCTTCTAAAAACATGAGCTCCCTTACATGTCAAATAGTAAATGTAAACTACCATTGTGAATGCGTGCAATCACCATTTCTGAATGTGGAAAAAGAATAATTCAATAATATTAAATTATTGAATGACTTCATTGTACAAAACTTTAACTTGAATTATCCCCGCACATCAGCAGAGCGATCAAAAGGTTGATTAAAAAAGGTCAGTTTAAGAAGTACAATATCTTAAAACAAGAGGGTGTCACATGACTTATAGGCTTAGGAAGGGAATTGCAAACGTAGCTGAAGGCACAGGTGGATCAAAGGCAAACCAAAGTGCCCAAGAAGACATAATTATGCAGCACAGACTGCAGAGGAGATTAAAGCAATTGGAAAAAAGGTGATGCCACAGAGGGAAAGAAATACAGGAATGTGAACTTCAACATTAAGACATTGCTGGGTTAGGTGCACATCGTTCATTCTCTTCCCTGAAAGATGTGCATGAATCTCTTGGACTTTTGAATTCTATGTTGACATCATTTTTTAAAAAGCATTGTTATCATGTAGGTGTCACTAAAGTTATATAACTGCTAGTTAGTTTTGTTTTATGGATTTCAAACAAGTTGCCATATCACTGTTGCCATTTCCTTTCTCTGAATGTCCTCAAAATTAGCCTGTTAAGTCATTTCGTAGTTTTAAAATAAAAAACAATTCAATTAACACCTTTTCAGCATATTCCGATTTGGTAATAAAGATTTATTCCCTGATCGCCATGACCCATAAACACATTTTGAACATGATTCTACTTCAAAGGCATGCCAGAAGTATACTTATATGACAAAGTAAATATACATTCAGCATGCATATGCTGTCAAGTGGTTTATCTCAGGTAATTGGCTTGTGAATTGTTAGAGCACCCACACTATCTTTGTTAGTAACAAATTAAAAAAGGGAAAAAAAGATTACTTCTGGCAACTGTAAAGCTTGGAGAAAATAGGGAGTTAATAGTATGTTAAACAACAAAGTTATCAATGTGAACCGATGATGAGCTAAATTCAGTGAAACAACTATGAGTATGATCTTTTGAATAGCAGGCCAGTATAACACAATAGCTATGTGGAAGATGCCTATTCTTTCACAGTCTGGCTGGAGTTGAAGGAATCCTGCTGTTTTAGATCCAGCAACAAATCTTACTCATTACATACTCAGTAGTATTAAGATCTAAAAATTATTTAGTCAGCTATTTCACAAACGTGTGGGCAGCACAGTGGCACAGTGGGTGGCATGGTGACACAGTGGTTAGCACTGCTGCCTCACAGCGCCAGAGACCCGGGTTCAATTCCCCCCTCAGGCAACTGTCTATGTGGAGTTTGCACATTCTCCACGTGTCTATGTGGGTTTCCTCCGGATGCTCCGGTTTCCTCCCACAGTCCAAAAATGCGCAGGTTAGATGAGTTGGCCAAGCTAGATTGCCTGTAGTGTTAGGTGAAGGGGTAAATGTCGGGGAATGGGTCTGGGTGGGTTGCTCTTCAGAGGGTCGGTGTGGACTTGTTGGGCTGAAGGGCCTGTTTCCACGCTGTAAGTAACCTAATCTAATCATCATGTTGCTGTAACATTTGTGAATTAAACTCTTGTATAATTTAGCATAAGATTCTATGCTCTTGTTTTACATAAGAACGTAAGAAATTGGAACAAGAATACACCATAAATTGATACTGTTCTGCATCCAATATGGTACTCAACTCCACTTTATCATACTTACTTACTTCTGACATTACTCAATTCCAAGAGATCAAATGTCTACTTGTCTCAGCCTTAATTATGTTCAATAATGTAACATCCACAATCCAAACTGAGGGAGAGAATTTCAGTAATTCACAGCCCTCTGAGGGAAGAATTCTCTGCTCCTCAGTCCTAAATAATCACCCCTTGTCCTTTGATTGCACGCAAGTGTTCGAAGTTTCCAGAGGAGACAAGCTCTTAATGTTCATCCTTTCAAGCCTATTCCAATTTTATGTCACAATGAGATTACCTCTCAATCTTTTAAATGAGAGAAAATAGTCCTAATTTACTCTGTCTCTCATCACAACAGGACATGATCTAGTGAACTTTCGGTCAATCACTTCTATTGGAAATACATTCTTCCTTCAATATGGAGATGAAAATTATACTCAAGTATTCCAGGTGTGATCTTACCAAAATCCTGAACAATTGTAACAAGACTTCCCTGTTCTTGTACTCCATTCCCCTTGTCATCCCCTTCTGTAGTTGACTGCCCAGAGGCTGATCCAGTCCATAATGTTATAACCCTCACTACACCTCGGGCAAAAAGGCAGTTCACAAATACACCTCAGCTAAATTAACCTTTAGCTATTGTTAATCCATTCCAGTCAGCCGAAAGAACCCAATTTCTTTTCATCGTATGGCTGCCCAGGAATCTCTCATCACCTGCCATTCATGCAATAGCCAAATTGATACTCAACAAATTTGGCCATATCATAAATGTACTTTGGGTGGCAATCAAGATGTGAAGTGGGACTTTGTAGGTGGAGTTCATAACTGAGAGATAGGGACATTACTACTCCACCACAAGATCTCCCTCTTGCTATAAAGGCTAAAAATGTTGCTTATTCCTAACTACTTGTTAAATCTGTATGACAACCATCTTCAAAATATTTAGAAAATATTCTGCTCTTTAATTCTTAACCAAGGCTGGCAATGAGTGCAAGCTTAACCAGTGCTGTATCCCTTGAAGGAACACAAGAATACTTTTTCTGCATTGTACTCCATCTGCCACCTTGTGGCCAACTAATTAACCTGCTTTTATCAGGTGACATTGTCACTTGGCTTTACATTACCAGAAATCTTAGGCGCCTTACTCTTGGTTGCTTTGTCTGAGGCCACATGTGGCACTCTGCTAGTTTAAATACCTATTTATTTCCAACTCTGTTTCCTGTCCATTTATCAGCTCTCCAACTATGCTTTATATTATCTGCAAAATTTAATTTAAACTTGTTTGTGGCAAATTCTGACTGCAGTCCCCATGCTGACATCGACTAGCTCAGCAAAGGTATGGGACTGATCAATCTGGTGTGTATTAATCAGCTAGAAATTCCTTTTACTAACAGAATCAATAGAGGACTTCACATTTACGTAATCTTGTTTCAACTGTGTATCCAACACCTCACCAAGTTTCAACATTAGGTGCCTCTACTAAGATACACATCCGTAAAAAACATAATTATGATTATTCCCTGAAAAATACACAACCTGCACGACAACCTATCAGTCTCTGTATATATGTGTTAGCAGCCCATCCCCACACACGTTCTGCTACATTCTCAGGCCTTTACATTCTATTTCAGATATTGTTCTTCATGTCCGTATCCATTTATCCAAAATCACCGAAACCTCTGGCAGCAATCCTGGGAAGTTCTTTACCACTCAAATCATTTTCAAAGTTTTCCAGCACTTTTTCATTGAGGCTATGACAGGAATTTAGGGAGCTGCCTGGGTCCACCAACATGTAAGCAAATAACTCGTGTTCAAAAAATACTAATTCTTTGGCAATCAGGAGTTGGAGATCTTTGGTTGTGCTGAAATTGAATCTTCAAATCCTATAAAAATTTGGCTGCAAGTTGAATTCTTTCTCCACAACAAAAGTAGGTGATGTGGCCTGCTGGATTAAAGTAGGCAATTGTCTTTTCTAAATCTTTATTATGGGATTGATTACTCATCGTCCCAGGTGCATTATTATATCAATGAAAATCCAATGGTAAACTCCAGTTTGATTTTAAATAGTTCTGATGCAAGCCAAATCTATTTGTTTCCTTCTATTGTCTTTCATCTACATTTTGTCTTAATAGGTAAGAGTAAGCAATTCCACAAGACGTGCAAGAGAGCATAAGGTTTTGCTCATGGTGACTTTAATGGTGGTCTGTTTCCTGCTCTGCTGGCTACCTTATGGAGTTGTAGCACTCGTGGCTACTTTTGGACGTCCTGGTCTGGTCTCTCCAGCTGCCAGCCTTATCCCTTCGATCCTTGCCAAAAGCAGCACTGTCTACAACCCCATTATCTATATCTTCCTAAACAAACAGGTAAGTAATTTGAAAATGCTTCTATGAGTTACCACTTCCTTCAGGTCAGGGAAAACTATACATATGCATCAACTTTGTGCATTTCAATTGCCAGAATGGGTTTCATTAACATAATGGCAGAATGAACCATGGACTCTTAAACTGTAGTCCTACACCCCTACTGTAGATACAATGATTGGTCTTGGTGGTAGGGACAGGGATGTGCTGGAATCATGACCACAGTTCAAAATGTGTAGAATCTATAGATGTCCAATATTCACCGGAAGCATTGAGCTTCAACTTGTGATTGGAAAACAGGAATCTGAACTTTTACTAATCCATACCTTTTTTCCTAATCTCTAGGCTTGACTACTCCAAAACGCATTTTGGCTGACTTCACATTTTCCAATCTCCATAAATTCAATCTTCCAAACTCTGTTGCCCATACTTTAAGTCAGGGCACAACCCACCCATCATCCCTTTACCTACTGACCTATATTAACTAATTATTTAGGATTCTTATCCTTGTTTTTAAATCTGTGACTTTGACTTTCCTATCTCACATCATTCAGATCTACAAATATTGGAGGTCTAATTCTGGTTTCTTCCAGTTCTCAGATTTCAATCACTCCACCATTGGCAGGCTTCCTTGGTCCTAAACTCTGCATTTCACTTCCTAAGTCCCTCACCTCTCAAACTGCTTTTCTTCCTTTAAAGATGCTCCGTAAAACCCAACTCTTTGATCAAACATCAATCCATCTGCCCTGTTGTTATGTAGCTCAATGTCAAATGTTTATTTGTTCATGCTTTTGTGAAGTGCCTTGGACTGTTTTATGTCAGTAAAGGTGCCATGATAATGCAAGTTGTTGTTAAGTTATTTTTTAAAATAGTCTGGATTTTTTTGTTAGTGGGGCAAGAGAAGGGCTGAAAATGTGTTGCTGGAACAGCGCAGCAGGTCAGGCAGCATCCAGGGAACAGGAGAATCGACGTTTCGGGCATAAGCCCTTCTTCAGGAGAACGGAGCCAGTAAATTGTTCGTGGAGTTTGTTCCCCTATATCCCCACCTACAACATTGTATTTCTCCCAGACTTGTTTTTACTTACTAATGCTATGCCAGTGCCAATAAGTATTCATGTTTTAGAATAGGTTTGATAATTTAATTGCTTTCATTATATTTAAAGCTGCACTACCCTTATGCTAAACAGCTTGAAAGTGATTAAAACACATTACAACTTTTGACATTTAAGTCTGCGCTAGACTCAAGAGGACAGCATCATTTAAAATGTAAAGCATTGGTAACTTGGAGAAGGCAAAACAGTACCAATTCATTTTCAGTGTCGGTTAGCTCAGTACTACACCAACCACTTGAAGTCATTCACTAGGATAAATCCACATAATGTTAAAAATAAAAATATTAATGAAGGAAATAATTAATTAAGGAGATGAAAATTTGATTTCACACCAAAGAGACAGTCTTCGGAGGCCATTTCACTAAATGCTCTTGTGGGAAGGAAATCGGTCATCCTTAACTGGAATGGCACGATGGCTCAATGGTTAGCCCTGCTGCCTCACAGCACCAGGGACCCAGATTTGATTCCAGCCTTGGGTAACTGTCTGTGTGGAGTTTGCACATTCTCCCTGTGTCTGCATGGGTTTCCTCCAGGTGCTCTGATTTCCTCGCACAATCCAAAGATGTGCAGGTTAGGTGAATTGCCCAGGCTAAATTGCCCATAGTGTTCAGGGATGTGTAAACTAGAGCATTAATTGGGGTAAATATAAAGCAATAGGATAGTGGAATGGTTCTGGGTGGGTTACACTTCGGGTGGTTGGTGTGGACATGTTGGGCTGAAGGGCCTGTTTCCACACTGTAGGGAATCTATATCACATCTGGCCTATATGTGACTCTAACCCACAGCATTAAGGTTAACATTTAATGTCCCATCTGGCCAATCAGGGATTGGCAATGAATGCTGGTCTAGCCAATGGCATCCACGTCCAATAAACAAAAAAAAAAGACTTACTTATAGAGGTGTGTCTCCAAAATGAATTGTAGATTCACATCTGAAGCTGGTGATGCTCAGTGGGAGAGGTCAAGTTGAAAAGCAGGGTTTGAAATGGTGATTTCTGAGCGCTTGCTCGCTTACACTTTCATAATATCTACTACCCTGGTATAAATTGGTAACAGGAACACAGGAACTGAAGTAAGCCTTTCATCCCAACAAGGTCATTTCATAAGTCAATTAGATCATGGCTGATCTTGATGTTATCTTCACCAACCCTTAATTTAATTATCTTTGACATGCATCCCTAACATATACCTAGTAATTTCAATTTTCAAATTTTCAGTTGGCTTAGTGTCAACATGTTCAGGGTGGAGGCGTGCGTGGGAGGAAGAGGTGATGTAGAGAGCTGAATCGTGGCATAATCACTGTGTAGGCCGATATATTTCTTGACATCACCAAATATCTCACGGTTGAAACTTTATTGCTGGAACAGCACAGCAGGTCAGGCAGCATCCAGGGAACAGGAGATTCAACGTTTCGGGCACAGGCCCTTCTTCATGTTCCCTGTTCCCTGGATGCTGCCTGACCAGCAATAAAGTTTCAACTTTGATCTCCAGCATCTGCAGACCTCACTTTCTCCTCGAAAATATCTCACGGTCCCTTGTCCTTCCTATCAGAAGAAAGGTTCCTCTCTCTCCTTCCTATCTACTATTAGTTATTCTGTAACTTTATCTTAACTAGATTGCTCCTTCTGATTTCATCATTCCAACAGTCATAAACCATTTATGACCTATTGACTTGACTGAACCAACCTGATGATTTGGTTTGCTACAGTGAGAACACATGTTGCACATGTCTTTTTTTAATGTGTAATCCCTACTTTGTGGAAGCAGGCCATTCTGTCTCTCGAGTCCACACTGACCTTCTGAAAAACATCCCATCCAGATACAACCCTCCCACCCTATCCCTGTAACCTTAGATTTCCCATCACTTATTCACCTAGCCCACACATCCCTGGACATGACAGATAATTTAGCATGAACTTAAAAATGTGTTGCTGGAAAAGCACAGCAGGTCAGGCAGCATCAAAGGAACAAGAGAATCGACGTTTCGGGCATAAGCCCTTCTTCAGGCAGAAGGGCTTATGCCCGAAACATCGATTCTCCTGTTCCTTTGATGCTGCCTGACCTGCTGCGCTTTTCCAGCAACACATTTTTAAGCTCTGATCTCCAGCATCTGCAGTTCTCACTTTCTCCTAGATGATTTAGCATGGCCAATCCACCTAACCCGCACATCTTCCGACTGTGGGAGGACCTGGAGTGCTCTGCAGAAACCCATGCAGACAGAATGCGGAAAACCCACACAGACAGTCACCAGAGGGTGGAATTGAAACCAGTTCCCTGGCGTTTTGAGGCAGCAGTGCTAACCACTGAGGCACCATGCCATCTCTTTGAATGATGTCCCCCCCACAATATTTGTACCCTGCCCTTTTCCCATGATCCTTATGCCCTTTAGGCCTGGTATGTCTATCAGCATAGTGCAAGGCCTGGTCAGTTCTGCTGTGAAAATCCCTAGCCTCTCGATGTCAATTTTCAGCATCAACCCTTTTGCACTTTCCTGAGAGTAAGAGTCTCCTCTTTTGAGATTTCTCCTCCTCTGGGGGATCTCTTATTCTAATCCAGCTAGAATTAGATTGTCTGTTAGTCACACAAATTTGTGGATTTTGTAAGCTGTGTTAATGCAGTCACATATTGATCAATGGATCCTTTTTCACCTTGTGCCCAAATATTGAAGAAAAGCACTGTCACATTCTTATTTTTTAGTCATTCACAGGATGTTGACACTGCTGATTAGGCCAGTACTTATCATCCATCCCTAATTGACCCCAAGATGATGGTATTGAGCTGCCTTCTTGAGAATGGGTATGCCCACAATTATGTCAAAAAGGAGGGAGTCGTATGATTTTAAATCAATCAACAGTAAAAAGCAAGGTAATACAGTTCCAACTCAGAATGGTTTGTGGCTTGGGTGGGGGTGTGTGGATTTTACAGGTTCCCTTGAAAGTGTTACCCCTTCTAGGAGCTAGAGATCATGGGTTTGGAAAGTACAGCTGACATAGCCTTGGTGGGTAGTTTGCAGAGAATTTTGTAGACACAGCATACTCCAATCACTGCCAGTTAGCTGTGAAGGTAGTGGATATTGAAGTGTTAGTGTGGTATCAATCAAGCAGGTTGCTTTGTCATGGATGGTAATGATGCCTCAATCCTTTGTAATGAGAACAATGGCCACCTTCCCATAGAAATACCACCCTCATTCTGCTTGAAGCTTCCAGTTGTCACTGGAACAGCTAATAAATTTTATTGAGGACATCCTTGGTGAAGTGGAAACATGTGACACATTATTGACCACAAATTCAGGTTGGAGAACAGATTCCTGCATGCCTCAGGTAGATGTGGATCCAACCAAGACCCACTCTCCCTCTCCTCTTCCAAATTTCTCAGGCTCACTAGCCACAAATGACATGATTCTCTCTCATTAGTATCCTTACATACAAATAAGGAAGGACACCACTATGACTGGGACAACACATCCATCCTAGGACAAGCCAAACAGAGACATACATGTGAATTCCAACCGGAACTCGATCAACAAACCCAGTGAGTTAGACCCCATCTACCCACCCTCTGAGAAAAAGATCAGGAAATGACATCACTACTGGGGATGACATCACCAACCCAAAGAAACCCAAACATATAAATAGAAAGCAGGGATCGTCAGCAGTGCTTTGTCCAGAGGCCAATTGAAGATGTTACCTATTGGGGTGATGAACCTTCCAGCTCAGCAAGCAAACCTACATCCAGACTGTGTAACATCACAGCTTATTCTCTGAAATATACCAGCTGAAGTGCAATGCACACTATTACAATTAATGTCAAGAGGCAAACAGTTTGAAGAGAATCTGTGTAGCCTCTATAAGCTTTAACAACGTTAAATAAATTCTGAAAGCCGAATTCTTTTAGAATCCAAGTAAGTATGAATAAAAAACCACCAGAATCTCATGCAAAAGTATTTCAAGATTCTTTTAAACCTCACTGGTACCATTTTCAATTAAGGACTTAGGTAGAGTACTGGGCTCCAGAATGACTTGGGGATTTTAAATGTTCATTACACACTGATTGATGTCACAATCTGCTGACTTGGCATACTCCCTGCAGACACTCAAAGCACTCAGATGTCAACACTGCCAGCAGAACAGCATCCAGTGTAACTAAAGTTTGCAAAAGTGTCAGAGACTTTATTTCATATTTCAAACCAAGTCTATCACCCTGAAAACTAAGTGCTGTGGAACAGATTTCATGATCTTTAAAAATGGAGAACTAGCTGGATGATTGCCAGGCATTAAACCATGCAAGGTGCTATCCCATTCCTCAATTAGAAAGAACTAACAAAGACTACCAATGGTGGAATTGAGGAAACATGACATTCATAGGTCAAAAGATTACATGAATCTGTGTTGGAGATGGTTAACCATTCTTTGCTATTTTGAATGAGCTATTGAGCTTCTCCTCAGACCCAATCCCAGACGTGAGCTTGTGTTCTACAGCTCATCACCCCACCTTTTTAGGAAACATTTCCACTGACATCCAAGAATATGGTATCCAAAAGTATATTGTGTTACAGCATGTTTAAGACAACCTCATTTAATTACAAGGTTCAAGCTACGTATAGTCACAAATCTTTACACCAGGTTAATTGCACAGTTACCTAGTGATGTTTCAAGGTGGTCTCCCCAAGGAAAACTACTACCAGAAACCTCAGTTTTTTAAAAGTTATACATGGCCTAGCAAGCCACTCAAACGCAACTAGGGACAGGCAATAAATGTTGGCCAGCCAGTGATGTTCACACCCCATGAGTGAATTTTTAAAAAAGGCTACCACTTCAGAGCAGAATTGTGGTGTTCTTTGCAAATGTTATGTGAAATCTTACATATGGGGGGAAGTAGTTCATCTAAGAGAATTGCTCTTGAAGCATTAACAGGAATTGTTTGATTTTTTAACTACTAAGCAGCAAGTGATCTGTACCCACAGCACAGAGGCAAATAAATAGTCTATTTTATGCACAAGAGGAGTCCTATTGCATTTTACAAATTAAAATTGACCAATATTAAATACTCTGGCCAGCTATGTACAAAGATAAGTGATTCTTCCCTGAAAAAGAATAGTTGAATGTGTACTTTTGCTAGACCTGTTCATACAGAGAATGATCAGAATATACATCACCCCTTAAAATGATACTCATGATCCTCGAACCCAATTTATGTGTTTAAAAATGGATAAGCACATTCAAAAATGTCAGCTGTCACAGTTCCTGACTATTTTATTTTGAAGCATTTTGCATTCTGCTAACACAGGATGAAATAAATTAGAAATATCCTCTCTGTCACCCTCCTGATAACGACGTAATTGAAATTCAGATTTGTGGAACGGAGCAAGGAGTTATTGTAAAATTATGCCACGTTGACAGCTTCTGAGAAAAGTAAGGTAATTAATCCAGAAAAACCGCTTAACAATCATAAAACTTAAAAGTTTCCTATGTTTCTGACAATGCAGTCGCATTCTGCCCAGATTTGCTTCTGACATTTGGATTATTATCTGTGATGTGCCCTAACTAAACATGAATATTTATTGCATACTAAACAGAAACAGAGCAATACACCCTGTAGGGGAATTAATATGATCAGCTTACAACAGTTTTAAGGCAAGTCTATTCTTAAATGGTGTTTTGATTGCAATTGCATTAAGCAGTAACCTGTGAAAAACTTATTTAATTACATTACTTTTCTGTGCGCTATGAATCATCTAAAGTCATGATGCAAGTCCAAATGCCACTGAACCTTTAAAAAGTGTATCATTTTAAACAGTATATTTAAAATTGAGCCAAAAGTTGGTAGCGTAGTGATGTAACCATATCTCTGGCCTGGGTATACCCAGGGGTCTTCAACAATTTCACCCTTTGGTTCCAAAACAAGCAATGATTATTGATATTGTCTGAAAGACATTCTATCCAATTTTATGTCTTAACAGTGCATTTAAAAGAACAAAATGTCATTTATACAATGTACAAAATTATAATATATAAATTACATAAATGCTAAATGAAAATATTTAATATAGGACTATGGACAAATCTGAATGATTCATATATTTTGCCACATTAAAATCGATTTGAAATAATAAAAATAGTAACGGCAGGGAAGGATGAAGATAGGTAATGTTTCAGAGGTGAATTTGGGCTGGTTTGGTGTTGCCTGGGTTATGAGGCCAGAAGTCCAGTTCAGGATCAAATGGAAATGAAATTGAAGTGGGTACAAGGTGACTCTTCCCTCCACACTTGCTGCCAGACCTGTTGAGCTTCTCTTTGATTTCCCAGCTTTTAATTCAGGTTTCCAGCAGCGACAGGTCTTTGTTTCTCATACACTGTAACATGAACTACTTTCAGAGAGGAGAGAATTAGATAGTGAGCTATCATCTATTATTACTAAGTAACAGAGTACTTTCAATCTAGTTTAACCATCAGGAGTGCCTGGGTTTAACGCACACCCTGCAAGGCAACAATACTTCATGCAGCTGTCATGTAATAAAAATGAAGCTGAACTTCACCAGTGTTAGGGTAGATTAGATTAGATTCCTTACAGTTTGGAATCAGGCCCTTCAGCCCAACAAGTCCACACCGACCCTCTGAAGAGTAACCTACCCAGACTAATTTCCCTCTGACTAATGCACCTAACACTATGGGAAATTTAACATGGCCAATCCACCTGGCCTACACATCTTTGGACTGTGGGAGGAAACCAGAGCACCCGGAGGAAACCCACGCAGACATCGGGAGAATATGCGAACTCCACACAGACAGTCGCCCAAGGATGGAATCAAACCTGGGTCCCTGGTGCTGTGAGGCAGCAGATGCTTTGCTTTGACCATAAACATAGCTGATATGGGTAAAGAGCTAGCAGATGTAACATTAAAGAGGCCCTCTCAGATGGACATAAATGACCACACCATAGATTGATGTGCACTGACTGATGTTCTGGGGATAAGATGTTAATTGTAAAAAATCTGAAAAATTGTGACAGAATTGTCATCCTTTTCATGTATTTGCAAGACTTTGCTGCATCTTGTTACCTACGATATGGTGACAATAGTTCAAAAACGCTTAGCATTTAGGACTTTGGGTCCTCTGGTCTACATGAAATCAGGGTCATTTGTGTGATACGCAGCTTCTAGAATGTTCAGTGCATCACACCATGAACCTTCAAATTTGTTTCCGGTGTAATTGTTGGCACAGTCCAAATGATTTTGTAAAATTAGATTAGATTAGATTACTTACAGTGTGGAAACAGGCCCTTCGGCCCAACAAGTCCACACCGCCCCGCCGAAGCGCAACCCACCCATTCCCCTACATTTACCCCTTACCTAACACTACGGGCAATTTAGCATGGCCAATTCACCTGACCTGCACATCTTTGGACTGTGGGAGGAAACCGGAACACCCAGAGGGGGCTCACACAGACACGGGGAGAACGTGCAAACTCCACACAGTCAGTCGCCTGAAGCGGGAATTGAACCCGGGTCTCTAGCGCTGTGAGGCAGTAGTGCTAACCACTGTGCCACCGTGCCACCCACTAAATGTTGCCCAGTAACAGAATCATATCCAATATTACACATACATTTGGAGGCTTAGAAGGTATAGGGATTTAAAACTAATTAGAAGGGAAATGGGGGATAAAGAAAGGAATCTGGAAGAGAGAAATGTAAGCTTACCAAGTGATAGTATATTTCAGCGTTACAGGGCAGCTGTTGTCACATATACTCAATGAGTACAGTGAAAAGTTTACGCATCGCCACTTACAGGTACAGCTTCTTTAGTTACAAGATCTTAGAAAATAGAGAAATAAAATGTCCAGCATTGTAGAAATGGAAGTCCAGAATGGCAGTCTTCCAATCCATACCACTTGGGCACCTAGTCTCCAGTCCGACTGCCACACCAGGCCAAGAGGATGCTATGCTGAGGGCTGGCCTGGCACAACGGGGTGGGGGCACCCTGGGAGGCCACTACGCCACACCAGGCCAGGAGTCATGAACGGTTGGCCAACAGAAAGGGACAGAGTATACAAACATAGCAAACCAGCAGCAAATAAGTTGAAAGATGGACAAAGTATGACAATCTCATAACTCGACATGAATGTACATAGTAATCAAAACAAAATAAATGAAAATACAGGTAAATGGGTATGATCTTACAGCCAGAGACACGGTTACAAGTAGATCAAAGCTGGAAACTAAATATTCATGGGTATATGACTTTCTTGGTATGACAGGTCGAAAAGATGGTGGGATAGCAGCATTAGTATGGGATGAAACAAGTGGTATCGCAAGAAATCAGTTGATGTTGAATTTAAATAGGTTAAGAAATAAGGAGGGAAAGACTGAACTACTAGGAGTAGTCTATAGCCCCTTTAATGTTGGCTATTCTTAGAATGGAAAATAAATCAAGAGATAATAAGGGGCATGTAAATAACATGCATTTTGTTCCTGGGTTCATTTTGTTCATGTGGATAGTGATAGTCAGACTGACAGAGATAGACACGAGAAGAATTCAGAGTATGTCCTGGAATGATATGTTGTGTATACAACCAGGTGTCAGCCCATTTTAGATCTGATGATGTGTAACGAGGCAAGTTTAATAAATTACATCAGAGTAAAAGATCCCTTAGGAAACAGTGACCATAATATGGTAGAACTTAGCATTCAATTTGAGAGAGGAACTGGAGTTGAAAACAACTGTTCTAAGCTTAAATAAAGGTAACTACAAATGGAAGGAGGGCAGAGCTATCAGGATAGATAAAGGAGATAAAGGGATTATATAGTTGGATTTTTAAATGGTATTTCAAAAGGTATAACATATTAGACTAATTAGTAAGCTAAAGGTCATCATTTTGGACAACAAGGTGTATTTCCGGAGGAACAGCCAACTCAGTTTATAAATCAAAAGCACTGAGACCACCAAATTCAACCTGTTTCCAAACAACTCTAAAAAATACTGACTTTGCTGTCTTTATTAATTTGTTAGATTCCAATTTGGCCAACTGACCTTTCCCACTCTCTAATCTGTATTTATGTGTGCAGAGGTTAAAGCTCACTTCATTATTTTAATTAGATGGGTTTAAGTATAAATCTAACCTTTTTGTCAAACGCAAGAAAACCTGTTTTTTAAACCACAGTGTCTCAGCAGTTGTGTGGTCATTAAATTGGCAATTATATCCTTTCCAAAGGAAACAAGAGCCATGGATGTATTCAAATAAGGAGGGACACAGAGGGGAGCAGACAGTAACTTCCCAATTTCTAGGTTAATTGTTCTACAATCTACAGTTAATTCCTCAATGTTGGTGATCCATGTTAATCCAAAGGTTATTTTAATTCTAAAATACGGGATACTATTAAGTGATGGGCCTGGTCTTCAAACTGAAGTAAACTCATTAGAAAAACTCTACATCATTTTTTTTGGCTGACATTTGACATCGGCATAGCAACTGTAACATGTCAAAGTACTCCTCCCCCTCACCACCCTACCCTGCCCAAATCTAATCTTCAGTAAAGTTCATGAAGTATTAGTTTTAGTGGCAAACTTGATGGTCATTCCAACGCATCAGTGTTTAATTTGTTCATTTGACAATAAATACAGTTTATTGTGAAAATGGAACACTCAAACACAACTTAATTATTGACAGCAGCAGTGGGCAATGCACAATTCTGAACTATTCTCCCAGATTGAAGAACTTCAGAAACTTTAAACTTTCACCCAGTGAAGACACATTTCATTGGATTCATTTCCCAAGGTTAAATAAGTAATCTCATAAGTAGCTTTAAACTTTTAAAAGATTTGACAGCATTAGCCACAAAATGTGATAACCTCTGAAAACAGGCAGAGGAATGCTGACAAGTGATGAACCTGTGTCCTTTGATTCAGATGCAGCTAGCAAACAAACTCCTGCTGCCTACTAATGATTGACTGGCTGCTGTTACAACACAGTAGTGAACCCTTCTGCTAATTAAACCGAACACCCAGAAAAGCTCACCTCACCTTGTAATCTGTTAAAGTATGAGTGACAGAGAACTCCCAACTTCCACTATTTAACGGAAAAAATCTCTAAAAGAGAACATTAAACAATAACTATTTACAACTCTAAACCTCTTTTCTGTTAAAGGTTTATAATCTGCCTCCAACTCCATTGCAATATAAACACCCCTATTAAACTTACATCAACTTAATTTTCAAAACTCTTTGGCAGCTGTTGTCTCCAGTGTCTGTCTTCCTCTGGCTGTGATCTTCCTGGGTCGCCTTCGGTCTTTTGCTGCAAAGATGTTTCAGACAAAAAAGGTATCTTTGATGGAGAGAGTGTGGCTGGCCTTTACTTTGACAATGGCAATTTGTTGCTTTCTCTCTGGCTAACTCTCAAAATGCCGGCTTCTTTTATACCCTAAATATCGAATCGTCTCATTGGTTCGATGTTGTCAAAACAGTAAAATTCAAATTTTATTGGGTTTTAGTATCTAGGGCATAATTTAAACTTAGCGAGTTTTGAGAAGGTTTGTAGCCCAGGCTGAGGTTCTGGAAGTAAGTTTTCTTGCTGAGCTGGAAGGTTCATTTTCAGACATTTCGTCACCACACTAGATAACATCATCATTGAACTTCCAATAAAGCACTGGTGTTAGTGACCTGCTTTCTATTTATGCATTTAGGTTTCCTTGGGTTGATCTTGTCATTTGCTGTGGTGATGGCATTTCCTGTTCTTTTTCTCAGAGGGTGGTAAATGAGGTCCAAGTCAATGTGTTGTTGATAGCATTCTGGTTGGAATGCCATGCTTCTAGGAATTCTCATGCGTGTCTCTGTTTAGCTTGTCCAAGGTTGGATGTGTTGTCCCAGTTGAAGTGTGTCCTTCCTCATCTGTATATAAGGATACTAGTGAGAGTGGGTCATGTCTTTTTGTGGCTGGTTAATGTTCATGTATCATGGTGGCTAGTTTTCTGCTGTTTGTCCAATGTAATATTTGTTACAGTTCTTGCAAGGTATTTGTGAATGACATTAGTTTTGCTTGTTGTCTGTATAGGGTCTTTTAAATTCATTAGTTGCTGTTTTAGTGTGCTGGTGGGTTTGTGGGCTACCATGATGTCAAGGGATCTGAGTAATCTGCAGTTATTTCTGAAATGTCGTTTGTTGTGGGGAGAGTGGCTAGGGATTCTGGGTGTGCTTTGTCTGCTTGTTTGGATTTGGTGCTGAGAAATCAGTGGACTGTGTTCATTGGGTATCCGTTCTTTCTGAATACGCTGTATAGGTGATTTTCCTCTGCTTCACCGGAGGTTCACTGATGATGTTATCTAGTCTGGTGACGAAACATCTGAAAATGAACCTTCCAGCTCAATAAGCAAACTTAACTCCATAATTGAAACTGAATGGTTAAATTCAAACAGTTGTGAAAACATAGCAACCAAAAGTCAGGCACTTGTTTCACAGCCAAATATTTTCAATTTTCTAGTGAACTCTGAGACTGCTATTCAGTCACCTGACATGTGCCAGCAAACTCTTAGTGCAAAATAGCTTTCGCTCTCTCTTAAAGGTACAGTACAACTTCATAACACTGCATGCAGCCATTGCTAAGCACATTGCTGAGGTTTTGAACAAGGGCAAGAATCATTGGAAGCTGGCAGCTGATCAAACTAATCTGCATCACTTCAAGCCAGACTGCACCCGTTAAATGCACAGACGTATTTTGACTGGAAGTCATTCTAAAAGTGTATTGGCATGGGGGAGACACAAAGATGAAACAGTCGACATGGCTGAGGGCAGGTGTCATGCTTTTCCAACAACTGCACTGGAGGCTTTGGTGGCTTGAAGTTGAAAGGAGAGCTTTAATTTATTTTTAGAAAGACCAGGCAGCTTTTGACAGAATTTTGTGAAGGTGGTGGTAGCAGACAGCTGTAGTAATCCATGTCAACTGCCTAGCTCCAACTACTTGGATGCAGAGCTGCAAGTAATTCAAGGAGGACTGAAACTGAATGAGTCACACGAATATTGAAAGTCACCAAATTCACCTTTAGTTGCCAACTAGTTTCAAACTGCACAATTCTCAATCATTCATCTGAAGAAAATGATTTGATTTTGCCCAACAGGCATTACTTCACCTTACCCCCACACACTTGGCATTGCGTCAAGCTTCACATCCACAACCCGCAGCTTACACATCGCTGCCAGCTCTTCAGCTGTGACAATCACATCATCCAAATGTACTGTACAGCATTCACAGGCACAATTCCCCATCTCTTGCAGGATGAGGTCGCACTCATCCACTAGGAGCATTAATATGCTTAACCTAAATGGAAAATACGATGCCCTCATTGGAATAACCATGACCAAAGCTATGGCCAGTGGTAGGGCTGGACTTGATGGCAACAGTATGCTCAGACCCCGTTCTGCTTCTCAAAACTTGCTTCCTCCTCATCCCACACTCTATCCTGATTTACCTTGTTTTCTCTTATTGGTCTCAAACACAATCCGATGTCAGCATACAAGAGTTTAGAAACTAGCACAGAGGCAAAACATATTCACATTGAGACACCAGATCAGGGCAGAGGATAAGGATAGCAATGATGCTAGTTCAGCAGAGTGCAAGGGTCACATGGTTTCTACTGCAAAGTACACTGTTGAAGAATAAGATGGAGCAGCCTGTAGATTGTGACGAATGCGTACATGCATTGGCACACAGCTTGTCAGAAAACTTGAAGTCAATGTCAAGGAGCATGAACATTGCCTAACGCTAATGTGCAGAGCTTACAGCTCATAATTTCCAGTGTGCAAATAGTGACCAACTTCATTAGCACACTTGTGAACTGAATTGTAGCACAGTATCTAACTTCTACTGTAGCACAAGTAGAAATTGTTGTATGTGGATCCAGAAGGGTTAATACTGAGCAATTTTATAAGCACAATTCGCGTGATGATCTCAGCTCAAGGAGAAGTGGGAACTAACATCTGATCCTTGTCAGAGTCTCTGTAACAATGTCTGTTGTATCAATGTAAGTTGTAATTGCTAACATGTCTCATACCAAGAGACTCTTCTAGATAGAGGGAAATTACTTACTAGTCTGTCACTCTGCAACAATCGGACTCTGTAGCTCCCTACACTTAGAGGAAGCCTACCATGTGCTCTACATACAACAGTTTAACTCTCCATGCCACATAGGCAGGAGTGATAATATCCCTACCTCTGAGACTGAAGGTCTGGATTCACCTCCCACCCAGTTATATTTTCAACCACCCTCTTCTATCAGGCAGAACATATAAATGCTTGAATACAAATATGAACAGATTCAATAACAGCTTCTTCTCCTCTATGATCAGCCTTTTGAATGGACCTCTCTGTACCTTCTCAGCAGCTGTAACACTGTATCCTGCACTCTGCTCTGTTACACTGTGGCACTTGTATAGTACAATCTACTTGTAAAGCACATAACACAGCACTTTTCACTGTACCTCAGTACACATGTCAGTATCATTACACATCTGAATAGGTCGATTATAAATCTCTACAACATAGGCAGTAGTACTAATTTGATTTACTTGCTCATACAACAGAAATCAGCCAGTAATAGAATTTCAGATCTTCCGCATCCACAATACTTTGATTTTATTTTCGAAACCACCCAAAGGCTGATTGCTACATGAAAGTTCAGACTGAAATCATGGGCATGAGCTGCTATCCTGCAAACTCAGATTGCTGCCATCATAGCTGTCAGTCGTGGCTTGCACAGTAATAGCAACTGGTTTTCCAACAAGTTCTGAGTTCTGAGGCACTGACCCGGGGAACAGTAGAAGCAGTACATGCCACTAATCTGATGGGGATGGCAGCATTTATCATTAAGTATTCAAAGGAAAAAAAGTGAATCCAAATAAAGTGGAAAAGCAAACATTAGCCTAGGAATCACTTAATGTCATGTTAAAGGTACAATGAAAAGCGCTAAGTAGTGTCAATTGATTTTTAAAGCATGGAAAAAGGTCCTTCAGCTCATCATGTCTTCAAGCACCTACTCTCATCCTATTTCCATCACATGACCCATAGCCTTGTGTCCCATGATGTTTCAAGTGCCCACTTAAACACTTCAACTTTGTGATGGGTTCCCACCTCTATCACTTTTCAGGCAGTGAGTTGCAGATATGATTATGATTATGATTATCACACCCCAGGCCAAAAAATAATATTCCTTAAATTCCCTCTAATCCTCCTGCCCTTTTTCTTCAATCCATGATCCCTGGTTATTGATCAGGGGAATACAGATCTTCCCAGCTGTCCTATATGTGTGTCTCTGAACTTTGTACACCTCAATCAAGATCCCCTTCAGTCTTCTCTGCTCTCAGGAAAACAACAACTCAGCCTATCTAATCTCTCTTCATAGTTGAAATGCTTCAGTCTCGGCAATATCCTGGTCAATCTCCCCTGCAACCTCTCCAGTGCAAACACTTCATTCCTATAGTTGGGTGACTAGAACTGCACACACTACTCCAATCGTGGCTCAACTAACATCTTATAGCTCCAACAAAACCTCCCTGTTCTTATATTCAAGCCTCAAGAAATTTAGGTTAGTATCCTATATACCACCTTAACCACCTTATCCTATTGCTTTCCAGGAACTGTGCGCATGCACACCTAGGTCCCTCTGATCCTCTGTACTTTGAGGGGTCCTACCTTTACATTAACAGTTTAATTTATGCATTTACTAATCCTTTAGCTTGTACTGGAAGTCTTTCTTTACTTGACTGCCATGGTGACTATATGATTTATTTTACAATAACTCACCACTCAAGTAATACATTTTACCAACTACTGAAGGTTAATGTTGATGCTCAATTCATTTGTTTGAATCTGTCTAGTTTTACAGATGTTTCAAAGCACTGCTGATCTGTCAGAGTTCACCTGTTAGTACAAGCACCAAAAGTATATCGAAGACTACAAAGAATAGTCGCGATAATCGAAGGAAGAACACCAACTTCATAAAAGCCTCAGTTGCTCAACACACATCTGTCAATAAACACCCATCAGATGGCATGAAAGATAAAGGCAACAACACTTCAAGTGAAAATGCAAAGCCGCTGGTATCTCTAGTGGTACGCTATAATGACTGATCAGATGGAAACCTCTGATGGCAATTCCATGGTGTTTAACATTGCTTTGTAATAACCAGATTTCCCATGAAAATTAGTGCAATCCCAGATGGTGACAGATAAAGAGTCTATAAATCAATACAGGTGAAATTGATTTTGTCTATGATAGTTGAAGAGTATAAAAGGAAACATTGTGGACCAAGGAAACATCTGGATATTAAGGATCGAATATTGACTGACTCTCCAATTCCAGGTTAAACAGTAGATTCACTTTGTCTGGTTCAACTTTTCACTGTGCCTTGGTACACGTGACAATAAATACAATTCAATTCAATTCAAAGGTGTGCAATCAAAATGTAAGTTATCACACTGGTGTTTTATAAAGTAATGAATACCATGGAGTTTTAAAAATAGACATTATCAAAAAGGAAAACTGGATAATTTTTTTTTAAAGTCAGACTTTGGACCTATCCAAAGTTTGTACAATGGTTTCATACATTGTGTTTTGTAGGAATAAATACATGGCATGAAATTCCTCCACCTATTTACTTAGAGGCATTAGCTCATCAATAATAAACAGTCTAAAACCTTGATTAAAATGACCAGCCTTGGGAACGTGAGAAACCTGTTTTACATTCACATATTTTCAAACATAACTGTAAAGAAAATTACATACAAGATGACAAAAATTGCATTTCTATGGTAATGATTTGTAGTAATATTGGCACGTGGACTTGATATTGTATCTTGAAAGCACAGCTGACATTGTTTTTCAAACTAATGTCAAAAGCTGAAACAAGAGTCAACGGAGTGTCTAATACTAGCTTCACTGAAAGATGACATAATAACGTAAGCAACCTTACTATTGCCTCTTTGCTGCATTAGTACAACCTGTTATGTTAAATCTATTTATTTTAGAAGTAGCTGGGCAGAGAAGAAAATTATACTTTATACAATTCATTCAGCTGCATTTTTCCTATCGGAAAATAGAGTCATAGAGACATACAGATGTACAGCACAGAAACAGACCTTAGGTCCAACTTGTCCATGCTGACCAGATATCCCAATCCAACCTAGTCCCACCTGCCAGGACCAGGCCCATATCCCTTTAAACACATCCTATTCATATACTGATTCACATTCAATTTGTTGGAGAGTCGTGCAGTTTTCCAATCTGCTTTAGATTGTCAACCTTATTTATAAATAATCAATCTGTAAAACACTGAAGTTATGAGAGGCAATGGACTGGAATTTACATTTCTTCAACTAGTTCTGATTTGCCTGGAGTTTTTTGGAGGGATTCTCACCGTAAGATTTAGCATAATTTCACATAATATCTTATCAATAGCACCATATTAACTACTGGCTGCATCCCATAGCATCCTACACATCTGATCTCACCATACCAGACATTATTCAAGAAACAATTCACCACTCATTAGATTATCTGCCAAAAGACCAGCAGCCCTTGCACCCATGTAATCTTTTAAAGGCAGCAGTCCAACATTTATAATTAGTGTTGTCCTCACCAGCAGAGTAATGATACAGCAAACACAAAGTCATGCTACCTACCAGTATGGCTGAAAGTCCCTCACACATATCATCCCATTCCCTCAACCTAGTCATGGCTTAACCACTGCACCATATAGTTACCTATCTGTAGCTACAGTCTGTCTCTCTCTGTCATCACTACTCTGCCCTCAGTGCTAATTGGAGACCCACAACTTGTCACTGTCCAGTATTGGAACACGACATACAGGAAAACATTGGACAATTGCAGACACAAGCTTTTATTTACTGCAACCAAAAGGGAGCATAGACAAAACTAGAGGCTCAAGGCCACCCCTGACAATGCAAACCAAACACTGGCACCATAACCAATGGCTAGTGCCCAGTCAGGATGGTCTGCTGCACCCAGCTCTCATCAGTGGAACTGGGTGTCAATCAGGTTCTGTCCAGCTTGTAGCACCTAACATTGCTGAACTCTGTCATTACAAGGAGAGCTTCATTTCCCCAGTGTACTTCTCCTCCTCCTCAGACAACTGTTTCCATTTCCCAGCTACTCAGCATCCAGAGCATCACCCCGCTGCCTCTTCCAGCATAGCACAACAGGATGATGTGGCACACCTTATCCGATCTGTACTGGAGGGGTCTCCCCACATTCATCACCAAAAGTGGCTCAGCAGCACCACTATTGGCCCGGTCTGGCTGAACCCTAAAGCACACAACTGCTAGACTGGGGAACTGATGAGAGGAATAAACAATATTGAATTTTCTTCACCAATCAGCCTGCTGCAAATGAATCTGTGACAGTATTAGTTGGAGGAGCAATAGTGCACACTAGGGCACTTCGCAAGACCAAGTAGGGATGGGCAATAAATGCTGACTCAGTTAGTGCAGCCCATAACCTTTAAATGATCAGAAAAAACTAGGTGGCATGGTGGCTCAGTGGTTAGCACTGCAGCCTCACAGCACCAGGGACCTGGGCTTGATTCCCGCCTCAGCCGCCTGAGTCTGTTAAGGTTTCCTCCGGGTGCTCTGGCTTCTCCCACAATCCAAAGTTGTGCAGGTTAGGTGAATTGGCCATGCTAAATTGCCTATAGTCAGGGGTAAATGTAGGGGAATGGGTCTGGATGGGTGACTCTTTGGAAGACTGGTGTGGACTTGTTGGGCCGAAGGGCCTGTTTCCACACTGTAGGTGATCTAATCTAGTACTACAGAAATCACAAAAAAAGGGTGGCACAGATAACACATGAACTGCAAAACAATTATTGTTGTCATGAGGCACAAATAGTTTCACTGCTTGATATTAAAATAAATTGATTTATACACCTCGGTCTAAGAACCCTGATCTGAACATTTCCCTCCCATAGCTCCAGCTGACTGAGCATAACTTTAGCATCATGGAGCTGAAATCAGAAGACATAGATCATATCTGGGGTCAAGTCTGGGTAATCTCCATTGATATAACCAGCATCATAATAAACAGTTTATATTTATGCACTGAAACATGGTGATAGAAAGGGGTCCAGAGTTCTAACCAATTTTAAACATCAGTACAGATAGAATGATTGAACACTAACATTAGCTCTGGATCACCAAAACTGCTTACTCCACTCTTCTTGGACACAAAACTTTGACAGCTAGACGTTCAACCACATCATCAAATAACAATGAGGCGCAAGAAAGATATTTTACTTGATTAAGTCTAGTTATCAGTAATTTTTGTAGTCTTTACGTACATGGACAAGGACCAAGTGGTGAATCCAGCTATTGTGTGCCTCCATAAACAACGATAAAGTAGCTATAATCTATATATCAGACTCACCCGAGAGTGCTGGTAATATCCCACCATACAATTGCAGAAAGTCTGTTGGAAGTAATCAAGAATAAAGTCCTGGCCAACTCTTCTTCTCTGAACCCAGGGGCACTGAGCGTAATGATCATAAACTTTCCATCCTAAAGAGAGATGGAATAATTCAGCAAAACAAAATTAAACAGGATTTGAACAGTAGGCTTTCCTGGGCTGTAGATACTCTCTGAATAAGCCATTGTGGACAGGAACTTCTTCATTATCTATCTAATGCTCAAAAGACCACAGTTGCCATATATTATCAGTTCACTAACCTGAAGGCTTACTGAAAAGACGATTATGGTAGTTAGAATCTATGTTCAATTTAGCATCTTGTTAAAATGTGTCTGTGATAAATGCCGTGGTCAAAGCACTTATATTTTAGCATGTTTCGTTCTTAAGGTTAAACTCCTGTTTTTGCTGCTTGTGAGCTGAAAAAAATGATGCTGCTTGTGAGCTGAAAACTATTGAATTAATGTTGTCTTACAAACTGGTGTTAAATCTTATGTAACTGAACTTCAATCAATGTTGCCGTTTACTGACTTGCTCTTCTGAATGCCATTCTTAAATTGAAGCTGACTTCCAGTTGTTAAGAGTTGAAAGCAGTAAAACAAAAACAAAGTTAGCAGAGAGATTGAAGAGATTAATACTAATCTAGCTTTATACTGGATCAGATCTTTAAGATATATTGCTGCGTTAGTTTGCATCTCTGAAGGCATGTTAGAAATTGACTAATTTTTTGCAGGATCAATGGAATGGCATTGACATTCAAAGCACAAACGTACTGCTTTTGGACTGCGGTTTAATGTTCTAACATTAAAAATAGAAGCTTGTATCCACTTATGATTTAAATGCATCGTAAGATATTTTGGCTTGTCAAGTAAGATATGTTGAAAGATATCTGATTTTCATTATCAATGATAATATATTTCACTTCGGAGTTTACATGTGCTTCTTGATGTTTCTGACTGGTTCAATGTCATTACACTTTAACCTATCTAGAACTTGTAATTAGTAATTGTGTTGTAAACTAATATTCCCAGTTTGTTATCTGATCAGATGTCAGATCCAGAGAGTTGGTCAACATAGAAGTACAAATTTTTGAGAAGATTTGTAGCTCAGGTTGATGATAAGTATGTAAATTAGCTCGCTGAGCTTGAAGGTTTGTTTTCAGATGTTTCGTCACCATGCTAGGTGAGAGTCTCTGGTGAAGCGCTGGTGGTATATCTCGCCTCTCTATTTATAGGTCTTGGTTTATTAAGGTGGGCGATGTCACTTCCGGTTCTTTTTTACTAGGGAAAGTAGATGGGATCTAAATCGATGTGTTTATTGATGGAGTTCTGGTTAGAATGCCATGCCTCTAAGAATTCTCATGCGTGCCTTTGTTTCGCCTGTCCTAGAATGTGTGTGTTGTCCCAGTCTAGAAATGGGAAGGACACCATCAACAATATCCTGACAGGCATAAAGTTCACAAAAGAGGAGGAGAATGACAACAGGCTCCCATTCCTAGATGCGACAGTTGAATATACAGTTAACAGAGACCTTCAAACCAGCATCTACAGAAACATAACAAACAGACCAAATACTTAACTTCAGAAGCAATCATCCCAACACCCACAAACGGAGCTGCATTAAGATAGTATTTCAATGAGCTACATTGCACTGCAGCACCTAAGAACTACAAAAAGCAGAAGAAAAATATCTATCCATCGTTTTCAAGATAAACAGGTACCCAATAAACACAGGAGAAAGTGAGGACTGCAGATGCTGGAGATCAGAGCTGAAAAATGTGTTGCTGGAAAAGCGCAGCCGGTCGGACAGCATCAAAGGAGCAGGAGAATCGACGTTTCGGGAATAAGCCCTTCTTCAGGAATGAGGAGGGTGTGCCAAGCGGACTGAGATAAAAGGTAGGGAGGAGAGACTTGGGGGAGGGGTGTTGGGAATACGATAGGTGGAAGGAGGTTAAGGTGAGGGTGATAGGCCGGAGAGGGGGTGGGGGCG
>NC_057722.1:19492542-19500656 GCF_004010195.1 Chiloscyllium plagiosum | reverse complement strand
CTCCGGCCTATCACCCTCACCTTAACCTCCTTCCACCTATCGCATTCCCAATGCCCCTCCCCCAAGTCCCTCCTCCCTACCTTTTATCTTAGCCTGCTTGGCACTCCCTCCTCATTCCTGAAGAAGGGCTTATTCCCGAAACGTCGATTCTCCTGCTCCTTGGATGCTGTCAGACCTTCTGCGCTTTTCCAGTAACACATTTTTCAACCCAATAAACACAATCCGCCGATTCCTCAGAAACAAACCCAAACAAGCAGACACAATGCAACCAAAAATTATAGCCACATTACCTTACATCAAAGACATATCAGAAATGACTTCTCGACTACTCAGACCTCTTAGCATCATGGTAGCCTACAAATCTACCAACACACTCAAACAATGACTAATCAGCCTAAAGGATCCATTAGATACCACCAGCAAAACTAAAGTCATTCACAAAATATCATGCAAGAACTTTAAAAAACACTACCATCAGACAAGCTAGCAAGAAACTTACCACCAGAATAAATGAACACCAACATGACCCACTATCACTAATTTCTATACATACAGACAAAGAAGGACACCACTTTAACTGGGACAACACACACACCCTAGGACAGGTGATACAAAGACATGCATGAGAATTCTTAGAGACATGGCATTCTAACCAGAACTCCATCAATAAACACATCAATTAAGATTCTATCTGCTTTCCCTTGAGAAAAAGAACTGGAAATGACATCACCCACCTTAAGAAACCAAGACCTATAGATAGAGAGGCGGGTCATACCACCAGTGCTTCACCAGAGACCCTCACTGATGATGTTACCTTGTCATCGTGATGAAATGTCTGAAAACAAACCTTCAAGCTCAGCAAGATAACTTCCATATGTAGAAGCACAAAGCTGTAATGCAGTTCTCACTCAGGACATTGCAGTATTAAAGAGGCAAATTTGAGATGTTGTCTATTTAGATGCATCTTATAAGTTACTTCTGACATGTGATTTCATAATAGTGAATAGAGTTCTGTGACCTTTCAATTCTTGATGAAGACAGGCAGAGAGTTTAGGCCATATGATCCACACCAGAAATAAGGTTTATGGTTTTATGGCTCAAGCTAATGTCAAGTTTCAACAGGCCCATATACAGTATGTTTATTTCAAACGTTAACGTTTCAGGAATTAACAGTTATTGTGGAGACTCTCGTGGCTCCTTTAGTTAAAGAATGTTGACAAGCTTTGGAATTTGAGAATACTTAGCTGGATCAGATGGGACATCTGGAACTATATTAAATCACTGGAAGTTAACATTATCTAGGTTTCATTGATGCCAAATCATCAGTAAAAACATATACTGTTGATAGATTGATACAAGAGAAAAGAAATCGTACAATGATTGGCAGGTCAAAAATGACATAACTTTCTGATTAAAATTAATGCTCACCTTAATTAAACCAATTAGATATTGGACACACAGATATTAGCCAATCTGAGATTGATCCTGTGCTGTGCATGTATTGGCAAGTCAATTAGTGTTCAGGATGTTGCCCATTGTGCGCATGGAGTAGCTGCTAGCAAGGATTTACAAATGATGGTACTCAGTGGTTTGGTGCACGATGAAGAGAGACTGAAGACATCAAGAGAACCCCAATGAGCAGAACAGAGCAAGAGATGTGTATGCAGTGAACCAGTGGCACAATCTAGTGTCCTGATGTTAACTGACTGAAAAACCAATGTTTTAATTGTCTATCTGTTTGTTACGATGAACTTAATAAATTCTGTGAAAATATACCTTTACCTGGAATGGGTTTTTAATTAATCAGGATTAATTTGGATTGGCTGTCTCATTCTGTGTCTATAATTGTAATTGACTTGGGTCTTACAATTAAAGTGACCCAAAATTCCTACATTTAGCCATAACATCCAACTTTGATTTGATCGAACTGAACAATGTTTTTTGGTTTTACCCAATTTCTCTCTTTTACACATTGACAGATTCTGGACATGTCATTCTTCATGGAAGTTCACCACCACATATGTGTAACATTGCTCCAATTGAAAATGATCCCATGGACCAGTGTCACTGAATTGTGAGCCTAACTGAAATGAGTCATAAATCAAGTGAAGGAAGATAAGCAGAAGTTTTGTAAATTTGATTCTGCAAATGCTGCTAAATCTATTCAAATGTGGCATAAGAACATCATCTGTACTTTAGTATCGAGGGCCAAAGGGCCTGTACTGCGCTGTATTCTTCTATGTTCTAAGAACATCATCTGTACTTTAGTCTCAGTGAGCCAGAGCTTTAAGTGTTTTATCTTTAGGCTGCCAAAGTGAGAGATGCCTGGAATTTTCTTAAAGGGCACTTGGAATTTAAGAAAATACTCAGTGTAGGAAACAATTAGGACAAGCAAACAGCAGAGCCTCAACCTAAGAAATTGCTTGCACTTATTTACAAAGAAGTCACATGTCTGGTTTATAACTGTCAGCAGCTTTGGGTTGCTGAAAAATGTCAAGTAGGGTGTAGACTGCTAACAGAGAAACCACACAATTTGTCTTTTCCCACTTTTTAAGAATCTAGTAAGAGTTGAAAATTTGATATGGTAATTTTTCGGAAACCACTAGAAAAACCCTTCTCAATATCTCCTCAATATACTGCTTCTAAAAAGCTGCAGTGATAACAGCTTATGTGTCTAGCGATCTATCTGTATCAAACCGAAAGCCAGCTTTATTAACTTCTCTTTTCCTTCAAGAATGAACAACTATTTGACCATTCTTAAGTTGGTTGCTGCAGAGAGTTTTATTTTCTTTAACCATTATGTGTGCAAGTATTAGATTTAGAATGTTTAGTATTTATAGTCTGGTTTTAATCAGCCTCGCATATTTGTTAAATAAATTGTTTTTAAATCACTAATTTTATTGTTTAAGAAAGGAACCTAGTTCATGGTTTTTTCTATTTTGAAGGTGAGAATAAGAAGTAGATAAAGCATATAATAGGCCATATCTGTAACTGGATAAAACATTTAAATCAACGTTGTGATCAGTGATGTAGTGAAACTAGGGGAAGACAATGCGCTCCTTCAATCTCTGTTGTAACATATCATTTGAGGTTTGAGTGGGATAATCCAAAACCAGAAACATGTAATTAAAGGTAACACAATTATAATTAAAGAACAAAATGAAAGATACCAGATTTCTTGATCGTTAGAGCAAGGCTTAGAGTGCTGAAATAGCTACTTCTTGATGCGAGTGAGTTTGGGCAGCAGCTTGATATAGATGATAACTCTTTGAAGGAATTATCCACTGCACAGCTGTTGACTATGGCAGAGCACTTGTAGTTAGACATTAGGCCTAAAGCTAGGAAGCCTGTAATTGGAGACAAGAGCCCAGAAAATTGAAGACTGAAGTGAGAGAGCCAAAAGGAAGAGTAGAATCAGAAGATAATCTTACACAGTCACTAATTCACTAGTTGTGGGTGGCACGGTGGCACAGTGGTTAGCACTGATACCTCACAGCACCAGAGACCCGGGTTCAATTCCTCCCTCAGGCAACTGTCTGTGCGGAGTTTGCACATTCTCCCCATGTCTGCGTGGGCTTCCTCTGGGTTTCCTCCCACAGTCCAAAAAAATGTGCAGATTAGGTGAATTGGCCAGACTAACTTGCCCAGAGTGTTCAGAGATGTGTAACCTAGGGCATTAATTGGGGTAAATATAGAGCAATAGGGTAGTGGAATGGGTCTGGATGGGTTACTCTTCGGAGGGTTGGTGTGGACATGTTGGGCCGAAGGGCATGTTTCCACACTGCAAGTAATCTAATCTAAAAAAAAAATTCAGTCGGAAAGGAAGCAGTTCAAGCTTAACTTTCCGATGAAAAACGCGAGAGCTAGAGAAAGCCTTGGAGAAAAGGGAAAGAAGTTTTTTCAGACAGAGAGGAAAAGGGATAAGAGAAGAGCTGGGAGGAGAATTGCAAAAGGAAGGAGGCAGGAGATACAAAAGTAATACTGGTCTTTAAAAAAAGACTGTGATGAAAATTCAAATAAGGGAAGATTTGAATTCAACCCAGTAACCAATGGGAAGATGTTTCATCCTTTGCAAGCCCTCCAGCAGCTTGAAGAAAGGATGTAGAAACAGTTTTCATTAAAACAAAATCATTGCTCAACAGATAAGGAAAACAAAATAAAAACTGGACACTGCACATGTAATGCAGGCTGATTGGCAGGACTCACAAAGTTTATGGCAAGCTTTCTGTGGAGGCTTTAATAGATACTGCAAAAGAAAGTTTTCTTGATGCTTACAAATTGATCCAAGAAGCTTTTAGGGAATATTTTTAGAACTTTTGGAAATGACCTGAGCAGACTTGTGTAGATTTTGGGAGGTTAAATAAATTAACTATGTCGGATGCAGACACCGGAGGCAGAGGCTGGTTATGAGACCTTTAGGAAATTAATTCTATGAGAGGAATTTAAAAATGAACTTCCTCCATTACTAAGAACATATACAGAGAACCAAAATGGTTTCAACAGTGAGTCAGGCAGCTGACATTGCTGATTATGAACTTGCTTACAAATCCAATTTCTCTATCAGCCCCAGAAAAAAAAACAAGAACGATAATAATTTGGGGGGGGTACAAGAAAGGCAAATGGACAGGAATAAGAAGGGGGAAAACTGATAATACCCATGGAGTTCCAGAAAAGAAGGGGCAGAGGTTGGCACAAAGTTTAACTGTGTCACTTTGCACCAACATTGTTTTATTACCTTTCTCACTCTTGGTAAATAGACATACGTGACGCTCAATAAATGGTTGCATTCATTTATGCTACAACATATTAAAAAGTAACAAGAACTTTTCGTTTCAACATTATTGCTGATGAACATAAAAGATCTCAGCCTTCATGTTGAAAAACAAAATTATTAAGAACTTTAAATCTAGTACACATCCATTACACATCTCTCTTTCACAGAGATCACACAGTTGGAAATATTGAGCCTCATTATACACATGGACATGTTGCCTTATGAAAACATATTATCAGAATTGATCCAGTGGAGTGATAATGAGGAGGTGAGAAAGCTTGTGGCCTTACATGTGACACATTTACTACAGGATATGTGGGAAAGTGCTTGACCACGGTTGGAGGGGGGTACATTTGTTCAGAAGAATTAAGGACATCTGTTCTTAGTGTCAATGGATTGGTGCAAATAAGGTGATTTGTTCACTTGTGGAATCTGCAGCAGTACCTCCTTCTCACCCTGGGGGCTGGAGGCACGCATATTTCACAGTTGGATGTCGGATAACTAAATTTCTGGTTTATATCGAAGACTCTTAACATAACTCATACTCAATAGGAAAAAAACTTGTAATTGAATAAGCTGAGTGGATATGCACATAATATAACAATCCTGAATCATTTTCGGGTATTCCACACTGAACAAATTTGAATTTATGAAGCTCAGCTTCCTCATGATTAGATTAGATTCCCTACTGTGTGGAAACAGGCCCTTCGGCCAACAAGTCCACACCGACCCTCCGAAGAGTAACCCATCCAGACCCATTTCCCTCTGACTAATGCACCTAGCACTATGGGCAATTTAGCATGGCCAATTCACCTGACCTGCACATCTTTGGACTGTGGGAGGAAACTGGAGCACCCAGAGGAAGCCCGGGCAGACACGGGGAGAATGTGCAAACTCCACACAGACGGTCACCCGAGGCTAGAATCAAACCTAGGTCCCTGGTGCTGTGAGGCTGCAGTGCTAACCATGGAGCCACCATGTTCTGGAATGTGAACGTCTCATTACCCTTACAGGCTGGGAAAACACGAAGGCTGAAACTGACACAGCACAAATGTTGGAAGATGTTTGTGTGAGTGAGAGAGAGAAAATATTCTTCTGTAAATTGTTCACTGACCGAAGAGTTCAAGGGACATAGAGAGAGAGAAAGAGAGAGAGACAGACAGACAGGACAGAAGCTGGTAGAAAGGTTAACTCTGGATTGCCATGGATGGAACGATTTGGAGGAGTCAGTGTTGGACTGGGGTCTACAAAGTTAAAAATCACACAACACCAGGTTATAGTCCAACAGGTTTAATTGGAAGCACTAGCTTTCGGAGCACTGATCCTTCATCAGATGGTTGTGGAGGACACAATTGTAAGACACAGACTTTATAGCAAAAGTTTATAGTGTGATGTAACTGAAATTATATGTTGAAAAAGACCTGGATTGTTTGTTAAATCTCTCATCCTTTAGAGTAACCCTGGTGGTTTCAGTTCTGTCATATGTAAATTGCAAAACTTCCTTTTAAAAGTTACATTCTCAAGTGAACTTTAACAATTGGTGTCATGTTGGCCCAGATAATGTATTGGAAGTGTGAGCTCCCCTGTGTGAGACTGTCTGTGCCACAATGGTCAGACTGATTTTAATCTAAAAAACGATTTACAGAATCTTACATGGATTCATGCAGTTTTCGAGCAAAGTAAAACGCAATTCTGCAAGTACAAATTCACTCCGCAAACTTACATGTGTATGTGTGCATGACGGTGTGTGTGTGTGAGGGGGTGTTATGAGTGTGTGTATGTGTGTGTGAGTGTAAGTGTAAAGGGGTATAAGTCTGTGAGAGGGTGTGTGTGGGAGTGTATGTGTGAGCACATGAGGGTCTGCTTGAGTGTGTGTGTCTGTTGGAGAGTGTGCGTCGGAGTGTGTGCGCGCGCGTATGTGTGTTTGTGTGTGTGTCTGTCTGTGTGTGTCCATCTGTCTATGTGTGTGTGTTTGTAGTGCAATGGGGTCCCCTGTAGTGTGACATGAATTCAAGGTCCCGGTTGAGGCCATTCTCATGGATGCCCAACTTGGCTATCAGCCTCTGCTCGACAACTTTTCATTGTTGCCTGTCCCGAAGTCCGCCTTGGAGGACAGTCACCCGAAGGCCGGAGGTCGAATGTCCCAGACCACTGAAGTGTTCTCAGACCAGGAGTGAACACTGATTGTTGTTTGGCATGCATTCATCTGTTGCTGTAGCCTCTGCTTGGTCTCGCCAATGTACCATGCCTCAGGGCATCCTTGCCTGCAGCATTTGAGATAGACAACGTTGGCTGAGTCACATGAGTACCTGCCACATGTAATGGTGGTATCCGTGTTGACATTCTGACACATCTTGCAGTGTCTACCATGATAAGGTTATATGGTATTGTCCTGAAAGCCAGGCAGTTAGCTACGAACAATGATCTGTTTGGTGATTGTTTAAAGGCGAGAAGTGGAGGTGTGGGGAAGGTCTTGGCAAGGTGCTCATCCTCATTGATAATGTGTTGCAGGCTGCGAAGAACATGGCGTAGTTTTTCAGATCCTGAACAGATGAGGAAGAATGTGACGGGCACTTGCAAGTACTCAGGGATGCCCTCATAAAAACGGGGTATGATGCTCAACACATCGACATTCCAACGTGCCACAGCGAGGAACCGTAATGACCTCCTCAGGAGACAGACACGTGCTGCAACTGACAGGGTACCCTTCATTGTTCAGTACTTCCCAGGAGCCGAGAAACGACGCCATGTTCTTCGCAGTCTGCAACACATTATCAATGGGATGAGCACCTCGCCAAGACCTTCACCACATCTCCACTGCCCGCCTTTAACAATCAAACTTCACTGTTCGCAGCAAACTGCCCGGCTTTCAGGACAACACCATTCAACCTTGTCACGGTAGACACTGCAAGACATTTCAGTGTCGACACAGATACCACCATTACATGTGGAGACACCTCCCACCATGTACGTGGCAGGTATTCATGCGACTCAGCCAATGTTGTTTATCTTATACAACTCAGACCTTCGGGTGACCGTCCTCCAAGGCAGACTTTGGGACAGGCAGCAACAAAAAGTTGCTGAGCAGATGCTGATAACCAAGTTCAGTACCCATGGTGATGGCCTCAACCAGGACCTTTGGTTCATGTCACACTACAGGTGACCCCATTGCACTATACATAAACACAGACAGATGGACACTCACAGACAGATACACACACAGTCAGACAGACAGACACCACACAAACACTCCTATACACACACATACTCTCTCCTTCATACACACACATACTCTCTCCTTCACACACACTCAGACACACACACTGTCCTACAGACAATA
>NC_057722.1:19467148-19492502 GCF_004010195.1 Chiloscyllium plagiosum | reverse complement strand
CCCTCCCACCCCCCACCAACACACACACCTTCATGGCACACATACACATATAAGTTTGTGGGGTGAATGTGCACTTGCAAAATTACATCTTACTTTGCTCAAAAACTGCATGAATCCATGTAAGATTCTGTAAATCAATTTTTTAGATTAGAATCAGTCTGACTATTGTGGCACAGAGAGCCTCACACAGGGAAGCTCACACCTCCAATACATTAGCTGGACTGATATGACATCAATTGTTAATGTAACTTTTAAAAGGAAGTTTTGCAATTTACATATGACAGAACTGAAACCAATATGGTCATTCTAAAGGATGAGAGACTTAACAAACAATCCAGGTATTTTTTAATATATAATTTCAGTTACATTATACTGTAAACCTTTGCTATAAATTCTGTGTCTTGCTATCTTATTCTCCACAACTACCTGATGAAGGAGAAATGCTCTGAAAGCCAATGCTTCCAAATAAACCTGTCGGACTATAACCTGTATTGTGTGATTTTTAACATGGATTGAATGTGTGTTGTTCCCTGGATCTCGAATCTGGGAATGTTATGAATTTAATTTGCATTTTGGGAATCTAAGATAATTTTAAAAGAAAAAACCATTTTATAGGACAATGATTCTGGACATGTTAGCTGAGTGAGGTTACCTTATGACCTTTTCCACATCATTTTGACTAGTCTCTCATTATGACATACTAGCCAAAGCAATTGGCCATTCGACCTGGCTTAATCCAGGGTTCCCACTTTGATGTGCATGTAGCTTAATTAATCGAGTGTACTCAGATCTGTCAATGAGTTTCTCTTCCTTTTCAAACTTTTGCCATTTTATTAATGCTTATCTGATTAAGGACATGTGGCGTTTTTGTAATTTTAATACCAATTTCTGTATAAAGACAGCTTGCTTGCAGCAATAAGGGGAGTAACCTGAGAGAGCTCTTAGGGGTAAGAGCTGGTACTGCTACTCTGCTAATGGATTTAGAACCTTAGCTCAAGCCTGGCTTGTAAGTATCTATGTTATAATGTAACCTTGATGCCATGTAATAACTTAAACTTAACTGTCTGAAAGAGTCTTATATTCTAGATTGCCGCAGAGTACGCTCTCTGGGACAAACCGAGAGAGACTAACAGGTTGAGTCCATTAGGGATTCCCTGAGCCATCTCAAATAGAAACTTTAACAGAGGTCTTCTTACCCTTCAATTGATTACTTTTATCATCCCACAGGCCAAGCTCTCAATTCTGCTGCAAAGTCAAAAGACAGAGAATTGAGGCTATTCATTCCTCCACAAGACAGCTCAAGAGGCATTAAGGTTTTCTGCATCACTTAACAGCTGACAAAGGATAAAGAGACAAGAGCCAATTATGTGATTCTTTTCATAATCCGACAATTCACTGCTGGGGAATAGATGATCAGTATTGAGTTAGTCACTTCCAACATTTTGCTTTCATGTTAAAACTTGATTTAAGAAAAGACCTTAGCACAACACTTTTTTTCCCCAAGATTTGGAGTGCCGGTGTTGGACTGGGGTGTACAAAGTTAAAAATCACAGAACACCAGGTTATAGTCAAACAGGTTTAATTGGAAGCACACTAGCTTTCGGAGCGTCGCTCCTTCATCAGGTGGTAGTGGAGGGCTCAATCCTAACACACAGAATTTATAGCAAAAATTTACAGTGCGATGTAACTGAAATTATACATTGAAAAATTAATTGTCTGTTAAGCCTTTCATCTGTTGGAATACCATGACAGTTTCACTTCTTTCATGTGTAAATCACAAAACCTTTTTTTTTAAAACGTTGCATTCTCAGGTTAGCTGTTAACAATGGTGATAGCTAGACATATTGTCTAGACTAAAAGGCAGAGATGCTGTGAACATTCAAGTAAGTGTAAAATGGATGTGTTTGCTAAGTGAGCAAACGAAAAGCCCCGAGATGCATCCTGCTTTGATACAGGAGATAAACACCAGTCCCCGTTTACAAAATGGTCTGGCAGGAGCAGTGAAAGGTGTCGGTGTGCTTCAAAATACAGCAATGGAGTGGATAACCGTATTCCAAGTTAGTGTGAAGTGTGCCATTTTGATGTGGTGTATCTTGTGCATGTCCAATGCCAACCTCTGTGGATCAGGATGTGCGGGCAGTTACTGCCCATGGAGCATATCATCTGAGACATTGGTGACTGCTGGGCACAATGAAGGCCTGGAGTAACCAGTAGTGAGCCATATCAGGAATTGTCACCATCTAGCTTCTTCCTGCTGCACGTAAGAATAGAAAATTGCATATATATGAGGTTTCATTGCATATTAATGAGATGGATATGCACTCCAAAGAGGCTTGTCAATGCTCGCTACCAAGATGGTTATCTCATCAATCAAACTTTGGCGAAAAAGTCAGACTCTATTCTCAATGTCGGCAATCTCATTTTTCTGATCTTGCTATATTCTCCCAACTGACTCCTTATTGTTCAGGCGCTGGGAAGATTCCATCAATTATCATCTTTTTTCATTTATGCGACAAGAGGGGGGGGGGGAGGGTTAGGAAGAGAAGGAGGGGTCTAAATCAAAATGGCGTTGGAAAAGGAAGCAATTGTCTTGGACACAATAGTAAAGTTAAAGGCTCAGTTAAGCATTGCTAGTCTCATAGGAAACTCAAACAGTGCCAGGTGGAACCTGGTGTCCCTAACTGTGAGGTATCTGTTTGATTAGAATTAGTGTATGAATCGGAAAAGGCTGAGAAAGAAAGAAGGATTTAGGGATAGAGATTCTGTCAATTTTGGGATTAGGTTTGGCATAGACTGGTTGGACCAAAGGATGTGTTTCCGTGCTTTATAACTATTAAAAGAAGTAACTGGCTGAGGCCATCTAGGAAACTAATATATTGCTGTGTTTTATAGCAAAATCTGTAAATAAATAAATATCCGTATGTAGCACTGACTTAATATAAGCCCTTAGTAATACTCCAGTTGGAGTCCTATGTGAAATATCAAACTCACAGAGACCATTTTAAGACAATAGAGAAAATGCACTAAGATTCACTTAGTGTGAGGTAATACAATCACAAAGAAAACCAATATTTTATTCGAACAGGGAAGAATTGGGGGTAGCTGGAAATGTGTTGCTGGAAAAGCGCAGCAGGTCAGGCAGCATCCAGGGAACAGGAGAATCGACATACCCGAAACGTCGATTCTCCTGTTCCCTGGATGCTGCCTGACCTGCTGCGCTTTTCCAGCAACACATTTCCAGCTCTGATCTCCAGCATCTGCAGACCTCACTTTCTCCTCAAAGAATTGGGGGTAGTTTGATAGAGCTGTTTACAAATTGCCAAGAGATGATTCAGATTTTTAGCAGCGATAATGTGGTGTATAGAATGAGAGGCCATTGAAAATAAAATGCAAAATGTAGGAAAGATATAATAGCGGAAACCTTTACATGTAGAGACGTTCCAAGGCTGTTGAATTTTGATTTGATTTCTTATTGTCACATGTACCTAGGCACAGTGAAAACTTTTGCTTGGGGCAATACAGGCAGATCATACCATACAAAGATCATAAGATGATTGAACAGGGTGACAAATATAAAGTTATGGCCGCAGAGATGGCCCACAAAAAACAAGATCAAAAGTAGATTTGAAATTTGAGAAGTCCATTCAGAAGTCTGATAACAATGGGAAAGAAGCTGTTCTTGCAAATGTTTGGTAAATATGTTTAAGCTTTTGTATCTTCTGCCAGATGGAAGATTTTGGAAGAGATTTTAATAGGGGTGGGAAGAGTGGGAGGGGTCTTTGATGTTGGCTGTCTTTCCGAGGCAGCGAGAAGTGTAAATGGAGTCAATGAATGGAAGGAATTTCCGGGAATTAATGATTGAAGCAGAGCTTAATAGAACATTCAAACTAAAGCAAAATGCTGCAGATGCTGGAAATCAGAAACAAACACAGAAAATGCTTAAGAAACTCAGTAGGTCTGGCAGGATCTGTGGAGAGAGAAACAGTTAATAATGTTCAATAGGACTGTTCTTCAGAACTGAAGTTTCTCCTGAATTTTTGGTTAATAAAATAATGTTTATGTATAAGTTAGATAGGAACTAGAAAGGATATGGAAAAAAGATGGATTAGGCCAGTAACATATGGAAGATGAATAATAACATGGATTGCGTGAGGTGAACAGTCAGTTTCTGCTTTGTAACTTTTATGCATATAAAAGCAACTATAAATGGAAGGCAATCTATGACGAGTTCATAGTGTTTTCAGGACAGTTTCTTAGACCAACATGTTCAAGAGTCAACCAACGAGTACATTATAGAGGGACTGATAATGTCTAATATGACAGGATAATGGCTTAATATTAAAAATGCTCCTAGATGGTGGAAACTGTAATATGATTGAATTTGACTTTCAGATTGAGGGAGAGGATCAATTACCTATATTTTAGTTTTAAATAAAGGCTATTATGAGGTCATTAAGACAAATCTGGCTGAAGTGATCTGGGAAACCAAGTTACTCAGCTCTTAAACTCTTCACAGCCTTGGTTAAAAGATAGACAATAGAGCAGAATCCCAGAAGTGAGGTGACAGTATCTGCCCCTGACATCAAGGCTGCATTTGGCTGAGTGTGACATCAAGGAACCCTAGCAAAAACAGAGTCAAAGGGATTCGGGGAAAACTTTCTACTGGTTAGAGTAACAGCTAGCACAAACGAGGTTGTTTGAAGTCAGTCATCTCTGCTCCAGGATATCTCCACAGAAGTTTCTCAGGATAGTGTCCTAGGGTCAACCATCTTCAGCTGCTTTATCAAGAACCTCCCCTCCATCATAATATCAGAAGTGAGGATGTTCAATGATGATTGCACAACATTCAGCAGAGTTCACAACTCCTCCAATACTGAAGCATCCAATGTCCAAATGCAGGAAGTCCTGGACAATATCCAAGCTTGTCCTGAGAAGTCGGAAGTAATATTCATGCCACATATGGCCTTCAGTAAAGCCTTTGATAAGGTTCCACATGGTAGGGTTTTGGAGAAAATGCAGAGGCATGGGATTGAGGGTTGTTTAGAAGTTTGGATTAAAATTGGCTTTCTGAAAGAAGGTAGCGAGTGGTGGTTGATGGAAAATATTCAGCCTGGAGTACGGTTACTAGTGGTGTGCTACAAGGATCTGTTTTGGGACCACTGCTGTTTGTCATTTTTATAAATGACTTAGATGCAGGCATAGGTGGATGGACTAGTAAATTTGCAGATGACACTAAAGTCAGTGGAGTAGTGGACAGTTTGGAAGAATGTTACAGGTTGCAGGGGGACTTGGATAAACTGCAGAATTGGGCTGAGAGGTGGCAAGTGGAGTTCAATGCAGCTAAATGTGAGGTGATGCACTTTGGTAAGAATAACAGGAAGACAAAGTACTGGGTTAAAGGAAAGATTCTTGGTAGTGTGGATGTGCAGAGGGATTTTAGAGTCTATGTACATAGATCCCTGAAAATTGCCACCCTGGTTGATAGTGCTGTTAAGAAGGCATATGGTGTGTTAGGTTTCATAGGTAGAGGGATTGAGTTCCAGAGCCACAATATACAAAACTGCAATATACAAAACACTGGTGCGGCCACATATTGTGTCGCCATATTTCGGGAAGGATGTGGAAGCATTTGAAAAAGTGCAGAGGAGATTTACCAGGATGTTGCCTGGTCTGGAGGGAAGGTCTTATGAGGAAAGATTGAGAGACTTGGGTCCGTTCTCATTGGAAAGAAGAAGGCTAAGAGGGGATTTGATAGAGATATACAAGATAATCAGACAATTAGATAGGGCAGAAAGTGAAAGCCTTTTTCCTAGGATGATGACATCAGCTTGTACAAAGGGACATAACTACAAATTAAGGGGTGATAGATTTAAGACAGATGTCAGAGCCAGGTTCTTTACGCTGAGAGTGGTAAGGGCATGGAATACCCTACCTGTCAACGTCGTCAACTCAGCTACATTAGGGAGATTTAAACAATCCTTGAATAAGCACATGGATGATGATGGGATAGTGTAGGGGGACGAGTTGAGAATAGTTCACAGGTAAGCGCAACATTGAGGGCTGAAGGGCCTGTTCTGCGCTGTATTGTTCTATGTTCCAGACATTGACCATCTGCAACAAGAGAAAATCTAACCAAAGAGTAAACCAACATTTATACTGTATGAGAGTTGGCTGGGTAAGTGGACTCAGATTGGTAAAGGTATTGCCATGGACAATACACCCTTTAACACTAATTGACAATTAAGAGCCAAGCTTGTTTAAATTTGGGTTGTCTCTAATTAGTCAGGGTATTACCCTGAGAAATGGACCAATGAATGGCTGTCACTGTTGAGTTCAAACAAATGCAATGTGTGTACATGTTCTTCCTGTCCTGTCAGGGAACAGAACATTGTGCTGCTGTTCCATTCCAGAATCACATGTAAAGTTTGACAGTGTTTGGTGAGTTTTGCAAGGACATGGCCTGGTTGGGTATGGTTAGTATTTTACTTGTTACAGACAGATGAAGGGATATACTGTTTGAAAAGATCGACCAACTTTTGTGATATATGACCTATGTACCTAGCATCACAGCAGTACTGAAAATCAAACACCACATTAATCACTTGTGTATAGGCAGGAAATCTGTTTGGCAATATCTCATTAGTAGCGAACATCATTTGTGTTGCGACTCCCTAGTGGCAGCATGAAACAGCTAGCTTCAACCTTCAACTGTTACTCAAACATTGAAGTCACCTCACCCTTTCAAGAACAAATGAAGCCAGCCATTCACTGATTCATTTCTCAGGGTAATGTCTGACTAGTGACAGCCAGCCTGCCTGGCTAAAAACGTGTTCCCTACAATACTCGAGACTGCACTTATCATCCATTTTTAGTTGCGCTCTGCAGCTGCTTCAGAGTCAACCAAGCTTAGTGGGGATGGCATCATCTACCTTCTTTTGGGGTACCAGCCCACAAATCAGGAAATTGGATTCAGTTTTACAATCTGCCTCTGCAAACAGCTATCGGGGAGCACCAGGTTCAATGTTGCACAGTGGATTACAATGCTTTGCTGTGGATCTTACCAATGAAGCCTGCACTTCCAAACTGCTTTTCTTCAAACACTAAGCCTGTAGCTGAAGTAACAGCACAAAACTTTCATTATTAGTCATATGGTTCAATGCCAAAGTAACAATGTGCGTAATAGCTTCTGATGCAGCCTGAATGCTTAAGATGCCATTAGGAATGGATCTCTCCGGGAACAAATTCGTCCTTGAGCAATGGCCTGATTTAGCTGGCCCCAGTCACAAACTATGCTGTTTTTCAAGCTCCACTTGTGAAGTAAGTGACATATTTTCCCCTACTAGTTTTCAAGCTGTCAAAGATTGATTAAAATGTTATGTCAAGCTTGAAACTTCACAATTTGGATCAGTTACAAGGCTGCGGCTGATGGTTGCAACCAATCAAGAGGTGCATTGCCGAGAGACCAGGCTGTTGTCAGTTTGCAGAGTGTCAAGTATGTTGCAGTAGTGACTTCAGGATTTCAGACAGGTTCATGGCCGTGTCAATGGGAATATTTCATTAGCTAGTTGCTGGCTATGCTCTTTAAGGAGCATGTATTCCTACTAAGATCAGGGAAGTTCACTATGGTCAAAACAGGAAGCCAGCTGAACTGCTTTGGCCACAATATCCCAGTAATAGTCCTACAATTTTTTGGAGGTGGCTATCTACAATGTTTATGTAGAAGATAGTAACACAAAGTGAGTAGTAGTACACTACTGTTTAGCTTACCAGCAATGAGTGCTGAGTGTATCGATTGTGTTTTCCCATCAGTTTCTCTATGAGATTTACTTCCAAATGGAGCTAGATTCTGCTGTTGTGGAAGTGTTTTTGGTAGATCAATGTACTGTCAAGAATGATGCCAAAATATTTTGGCATTTATTCATTAGTGAATAATTGGCCGCAGGATTGAACATACAGTTCTTCTCTGACCTTTAGATTGTTCAGGTGGAAGAACTAAACAACGATCTTGGTTGTATTTAGTAAAATTTCAATTTTCTAAAATAGGCTTCCAAAGGCTATCAATCGTCAGTGTGCATTATCTTTTTGAAGACAGGAACCATCATCGTTAATTTCATAGAATCCCTCAGTGTGAAAGTAGGCCATTCAGCCCATCCAATCCACACCAACCTTCTGAACAGCAGCCGAATCTCCCTTTCCACCGTCGCCCCCTCCGTAACCTTGCAGTCCCCATAGCTATAACCCACCTAGCTTGCACATTCCCCATAGCCTACATAACGAGCTTGCACATCCCTGGAAACTACAGGGCAATTTAGCATGGCCAATCCACCTAACCTGCACATCATTGGTCTGTTGGGAGGAAACCGCAGCACCCGGAAAAAATGAGGAAGAATGTGCAAACTACACAGAGATAGTCACCCGAGGCTTAAATCAAACCCAGCTTCCTGGCACTGTGAGGGAGCAGCGCTAGCCACTGAGCCACCATGCCATCCTGACTTATCTTACATCTATGATAGTGTTGCACCCAGACATTCAACTGAAACTCTTCATTCACCTGTGTGAAAACCTTACAATTCATCAACACCATGATCAGCCATTGATAGCTCCATGTGCACCCTGGAGTTCAAATCAGCAGTACAACCTAATCAGCAATTGGTTCACACAGGTGTCAGGTCTTCCTGATGGCTCTTTAACGTGTGCACTAATGACCTCCCTCCCACAAAGTCTTTGCATATGCTCATCAGCTTGGAAGGAGACTTAGGACGTCCAAAAATCTCACTGAAACATGAAAAAAGAAATGCATTGATAAATAATCTAGTTGCTGTCTTACTGGTTTAACTTGAATTGAGGAGAAGAGCCTTTGATCAAAGCAAAGGTTTCGAGGGATATGGGTCAGAAGCTGGCAGGTGGGCCTAGTTTAGTTTGGGAACGTGGTCAGTGTAGGTTGGTTAGACAGAAGGATCTGTTTCCTTGCTGTATGGCTCTATGACAAGGGTAAGAAATAGAAGTTGATTTAAAAACCAGAAAATAAACTGACAACTCCCTACAGACTGTACAGAATTTGGGGAATGAATAGACAAGTAAATATTACACGTGTGGGTCCTCTTTAAGAAATCATAGATTTAACTGCCTTTAGAAGATAACTAACTCATGGAACTTTGGAAAATAACACGTGATTACGTCATGTGAAAATAAAAACATTTATGAACAAATATTGAGTCAATGGAAGGGGAGGAGAGTGCATAAGACTTTTTAAACATCTCTCAAGTGATATTATGAACTTTGTTTCTGACTTTGAAACAACTCCTGGGTTGAGATTTCATTGAACTCCCAATGTATTAGGATTTCTTGATTAAAACATGTCTTTTGCAGAGCCTTACCCCAATTCCTTCTTTGCAAAGTGCTTCTTTTCAGGTTAATGGTTGAATATCATAAGAACTCTGCATTTGTGTGGTCAAATAGTAGTTTGGAAGGTTTCATGAATATTGTAGACCATACGAAAAATCAATATCAACTAAAATATTTCATTAAATAACATTAATTAATTAATCACATCCAGTAATTTCTGAAATCTTTTTATTTAATAGCATCTGAAAAAATGTTTGCAGATGAAAAAATCTGGCTGATTATTTCACATTCAGTTTAGCTCCTCATTAAAACAACAGCTGTATATAGTCAAGCTACTCAACTAAAGATGAATTCGGTTTTTTAAAATAGTCCATAAACTAGTAATTTACTTTCTTTGACTACTATAAGCTTCACTACTAGCAAAATAAATCACAGTTTGAGATTCAAAGTCCCTACCAAAATGAATTGCTAACCCAATATCTGTCCAATAATTTTCAATGTTTCTTGAATGACAGGTAGCAACACAGGATGTAAATTGTTTAGAAATACTACTCAGGTTGCTCATCATACAGATCTGATCTTAAAATAACATTAATGAATATCTTTCACTGAGATTAAGTTACAGGTTGAAAACACAACAGGCCATAACAGACAAATAGATCTGATGGTTTACATTTCTTTGATTATTCCTAGATGTACAAATAGCAGATTGAAAATTAAATTTAAATTAACACAAAATCTTTTTGAGGCTATGTATTCATTTGCAACTACGAAATTTTGCTGTTTGAATCTCCAATATAATTCTTAGAACACAGATTACAGACTACACAAAAGCAAATTTTCATAACCTTTGATTTTTTAAAAGACTTTTGTGCTGTTGGCTGTGGAGATAGAGACTATAATAATGTAAAACATGTGACAAATGACAGTACGTAAAATGCTCAGTGGTCAAATTCTCATTGTTTTTGGCAAACATTCAGTCATTGCAAATTGAATAGAAGTTGATTTTTTCTTTCAAAAAGTCTTTTCTTTAGCTCAGGTGAAAGCTTAAATGGGTAATGGTAGATTTTTTTTGAATTCCATCAAATTTCTCTCCAATGAATCCAAAAAGTCCATATGCTAAGAATATGAAACTCACCACAAGGAGCAATTGAGACATACTGTAGATGCATTTAAGAGGAGGTTGGGCAAAGACAAGAAAGGGAAGTGACAAGGAGGTTATGTTTATTGGGTTAGATGAAGAGGAATGGGAGGAGGTTCATGTACAGTATAAAAAAACTTCTCAGCTGTTTCACGCAAAACTTTCAATTTGTTTCTTTAAAGTGCAACTGGATATTTATGAATACCTTTAAAGTGGACCTGCAGATTTAATGGCCTATTTGTATGCTGTACATTCTTCACAGTTCACATTTCAAGTTTGAGATTAAATATGTACAAGGTCTTTCATACATTATAACATGGATACATATAATTCATTACAACAATAGAATCACTTTCACACCCATTTAATGGTATATCCAGAAATACCTATCCCAAAATCTATCCCACATCATTTCAAACAATTTTTGAAATAATGTTTTAGTCCCACAGACAATATGCACACAACATACACAAATTCATGTAGGTTTATGGACAATTATAATTAAAATATACTGTGGATTCTGGAAATCTGAAAAGGAAACAATGTGCTGGAGAAACTCAGTAGGACCTGTGGAGGAAGCGACAGAATTAATGTTTCAAGTCCAATATGATTCCTCTTCTCAACTTCTCCTGAAGAAGTCATATTGAACTTAACATTAACCCTGTTTTCTCTTGCTCATCTGAAGAGTTGAGTCACACTCAATGTTAACTCTGTTTCTATGTCTCCACAGATAATGCCAGAGATACTCAGCAGGCCTGGCACTTTCTTTTTGTAGCTTTTTGGACTAATTCTTCTAGATAGCACGAGGTTTTGTGAGCTCTATGGAAGGTGGTTGGTTTTCTATGTTGTTCCATTGGTGCACTGTACTTCTATTTAGCATTTCATCACACACGGTGAGCTGAGAAAATCTTTGTCCTCCTACCCGGAACTACACCTCTGGAGAAACTGTTTTCAGGTACATCAAACAAAAATAGGACTAAAAATGAGGGGAAGAAATTTTAAATGAACATCAAGAGATATGACTGTTCGGGCTTATGCACTGGAGTCAGATTGCAAGCTGACAGTTAATCACATTTCCATACAACCTTTATTCCACAACTTGGGAGTATGCGAAAGCTTTTAAATATTTCTATAATACTTAAATTCAGTATGGATACACAATTCCTGTAGATTTTTTTTCTTCTGTGCTTTCAGAATAATTTATGAAAAAGAAAAATTGTACTTCTGAAAAATGAGACAAGCTGTCAAAGTTACATATCTTGCACTAGTCTGGACGAATGTAAGAATGCCAAATTCTAAAGGCAGAGTAAACATAACTGCTTGAGAAGAAGATGTGTTGCTGGAAAAGCACAGGTAAGGCAGCATCCGAGGAGCAAGCGAATTGACTGTTCGGGCATAAGCCCTTCATGAAGAATGATGCCTGAAATATCAATTCTCCTGTTCCTTGGATGCTGCCTGACCTGCTGTGCTTTTCCAGCACCACACTCTCGACTCTGATCTCCAGCATTTGCAGTCATCACTTTCTCCTGCATGAGAAGAGGGTATGTATTGGTTGGCAAATTAATTCTGATGGGCTGAGGTGTTGCTATAGTAAATACATTAGGGAACTACAGTCATCCATTCTTTTCTTTAAATCTAAAACGGGGCAATTGGTGAATGGGTTCCTTTTCTCCTGCTAAAGATGGGTCATTATGTACGAATATACGTGTGCTTGCTAGCTAGGAGCTACGTGATCAGTTACAATGTGACTCGTGCTGAACAATCAAAAGTGTGCCAAGAATTATATTATTAACTCATTTAAGATTGAGTTGAGCTTGCAAGAGCTGAACAATTGCAAGATCACAGTTAGCATTAGGCCAAAAAAGATATTCCACCAATCACATTGAGTACAGTAGTCTCCCCTGTAACCGTGGGAGATACATTCAAAGACTGGCCATGCTAAATTGCCCATAGTGTTAGGTGAAGGGGTAAATGTAGGGGAATGGGTCTGGGTGGGTTGCGCTTCGGTGGGTTGGTGTGGAGTTGTTGGGCCGAAGGGCCTGTTTCCACACTGTAAGTAATCTAATCTAATCTAGAAGCCTAAAACCCTGGATAGGAGCAAACCCATTCATTTAAATGGGAAACCTACCTTCACGGTGGCCTCTTGGTCCCTGGTTCTGGAAGGTTACCAATAATACGTTTGGACTGCAGTAAACTATGGGTAACTGAAACCGTGTAAAATGATTCCACAGAAACAGGGGTCACCCTGTAACGTGGTAACTAAGTTACAGAGGAACCTTGATTATCTGAACGAGATGGGCGGGCACTATTTCGTTTCGATAACTGATTATTCAGATAATCAATTTTACTTTAAACAGCATGCTGATTTAACACTGCGCTTACCGGAGAATTTGTTTAAATCTATAATTTTAACAAAGTAAGCACAACAGGACACAGATTTCACATGATGAGCAAAATAAGCAATGATAACACGAGGAAACTTTTTAAAAATGCAGCAGTCATTAGCATTTGGCAAGGAGTGGTGAAGACAGCCGTAAACAAGGTCCCGAACAGCTTCTACGATTGCAAGAGCATTTGTCCGTTTCTGGGAACTGTCTCGCAAAAGAACTATAGAAGCACCGTTTCGCACATGCGCTTACGTTCTCAGCCAGTTTTTCTATGAATGGCCCAGTAAAGTGACGGGAATACTGTAAAACAGTTACTGTTGCAAAGGGCTGTGTACCAACCCTTACCTAAAATATATCCAGTCGCTGATGCTTGAGCTGCTTGTGTTTCTTTGTTTTTGCCAGTGTTTTCACATGTTCTTCAGTACAGGTAAATCGAATACACTTACCTCTTTGATGTAATATTTTTGGGGGACCTTGAAATCTTCTTCGGATAATCCAAAATTTGGATAATCAATATTCGGAGAATCGAGGTTCCTCTGTACAGGGCAGTTGCAATGCCAGTACATAGACCATACAGCTCAGTGACTTGCCTTTTAGCACTTGGGAGAGTACTGACTATACTTAACTAGTCAATGCTTGCACAACACAGAACATAATGTATAACAGCAGAAGTGATTCCACAATTACTCAAATACAAAGGCCATTTGATAGTCCACACACATTACAGTATCAGCATTATTGGTATTCTGTTAACTTCAGGACTTGGCCTCAACAAATCCACACTGGCTTTCCTTAATGAGCTGGCAATTTCCAAAGTCATTTTTTATTTTGTCCAGAATTATTATTTCTAGAGGCTTTCCCAAGGCAAACTGGACTGAGGTTGCTGGGCATGGTACACTCTTTACGGACAATGGTGCAACATTTACACTTTTCTGCCATGTATTCCAGTGGTTCCAAACACTGAAGACTGGAAAATGATGGTAAGTGCTTAGATTCAATAAAGATTTACTGCAAATTAAAGATGAGAGACAAAAAGAAAAATCAAAATGATAATAATTAGTAAACTGTTATGGAGGTTCACAGGATGATAAATCAAGCAGTGACAGCTTGTATTTTTTCTGCCTAAGGACACTTGAAGGTTCGGAATCCAGGTAACGTAACTTTGCCTTGCATATAGATCTCCTCATCCGACCCTTGATTTATACGTTTCACCAAGTTCTTCTCAAACATTAGGGGGTGGTAGGCACCCATTGTACAGGCTTGGTCCTGAAACTTTTCATAGTAATGACAGAGATCTGTTTGTCGTCTTGAGGGTATAAATTCATAAACATCCGTTTGATTGCAAATGGTCATCATTAACAGAATACCTGTGAGTGAGGGGGAAAAAAAGACATTATCTAATGGTGAGTGGGTAAGAGGAAGAAAGCAACAGATGAGGATATGTTCCAAGGAAAATTAGGGTACATTATAGAGCATATAACTATGGAGAAGTTCTACCTTCTCTCATGTTGTGTGGATGCAGGTTTTAAATCTGACTTCTTTCTCACAGGTGGAATGTCTTACTTAATGAGTGTCCTAATAGAATCCCCTGACTACCCTATCACACCAAAGGAAATCTTGCTAGGTTTTTTTTGATACTTAACCACTTTAAGGCAACGTGGTAGCTCTGTGGTTAGCATTGCTGCCTCACAGCATCAGGGAACCACCCCTGGGTGGCTGTCTGTGTAGAGTTTGCACAATATTCCAATTTCAGTCCTCCCACAGTCTAAAGATATGTAGGTTAGATTGATTGGCCATGCTGAATTGCCCCTAGTATCCAGAGATGAGCAGGCTAGGGGGATTAGCCATTGGGAATGCAGGATCACAGGGATGGGGTGTGTCTGGATGGGATGCTGTTTGGAGGGTTAGTGTGTACTCCATGGGCTGCTTCCACACTGTAAGGATTCTGTGAAATTCTATTTTTCTAATCGAGCCATTCAGAGATATTATTACACAGCTCGGGAACATAGGGGTCTTGAACCCCAGCCCCTCGGTCCAGGGATAGACTCACTATCTCTGCACCACAAGGGGCCAATGGATCAGTATTTTCAATAAAATACACTGATGCATGTCTTCACTGACTGGGCAGTAATCTGATGGAGTCCTTTGATTTTGTGGACAGAATTTTCTTTGTTTTTGGGCCATCCAAAATCACGATAAAACAACATCCAATAACATACTTGCAACAGAACACAAGCAACAATTGATCACATTGCCAAAAACAATCTCCTCGCTGTCGTGTTTGACGCAGCAGAGAGGATGACCTTTGTGTAGTGAGTGATGATTGCACAGAATTGCCTGCATTCTGCTGTAAATGACAGAGCAACTCTTACCTCAGCATTACCTAGATGGTTCACTAATACAGTATACACAGGAAACTGAAACATGCAGCAGGCTACATTATTTAAATATTCACTGTGACTCAAGCATGAAAATAAATAATCTACAAAACGCTTCAGTATTTGCCACTGAAAAGTGACAAGTCCTTCTTCCCTCAGCTGACTGCATCGATTGCTACGATTCTTTGATACTCAATAATAAAATGTGCAAATAACCACATGAATCTTCTGTGCTGGCAACAACTTATTTCAGAGACATGATACTCTGTGAGCCACTGGGGAAACCATTCACAAGGCACCTGGAGCAATGTGTTTCATTGGCAAAATAATCAGCAAAAAAAGTTTTAAATTCAGTCAACTTTTCATTCATGTTTGCTAACTGGAAGAAATAAATACTGATCACCCCAAAAGGTGTGTAGGTTACTGAAATCAAAAGGCCAACAAGCCACCATTTTCATACAAAACTTAGCCTTTGGAATCAATTTGACTTCAAGGTTGAACTTGGAAGATGTGACTCCCCACTGCGGCATGGGTGGTGGAAGGTAAGAAACCTTCCAACAATAAACCACAGCAATAATATACAATAGTGATGACCTTACCTAGTTGACAGTGGGACTTCCACTCCTCAGGGACAAAAAGTCCTGGCCTCGAGAGTGACCAATCAGAATGACTACGGACTGAGCAGGTCACTGAATGTGGTAATGGCCACTGGTAGGACTACAGGTGAGTCCCTGGAAGATCATAGATACTGGATTTAAAGGTAATCCACTGTTTCCGGACAGTGTTCCACAGAGAGTGCATCAGCAAATTCTAGAGGAAGTCGGGAAGCACAAAGGTGGGGGGGGGGGCGTGGGTATGGTGTATCTCCAATGGATCAGCCCCGCCCCATCTCTAAAGGATGGGCCCTCCCTTCCTTTGTGCTTTTTACTGAGTAGGAAAAAAATAGCAGACTGGCCACTTGCATTCCATCTTCCCCCATCCAAAGTAGTAGGGCGGCTGAGGTGGAAAAAGGCCCTGAAGTGGCCTTTTTTATAATATCTGTTCTTTCACAAGATCTCGGTGTTGCTGACTATGCCAGCATTCATTCCCCATCTCTATTGGCCCTTGAGAAGATGGTAGCAAGCTACCTTCTTGAATTGTTGCAGTCTATGTGGTGTAGATAGATGCAGACAGGCACACTGTGACGTTGATGTGTTACGTTCCTCAACAGGCGTAAAGGTAAGTGGACTGGTTGATGCCTTACTCTCCCACTCAGTGCAATATTGGAGTCAGCTGGTTAAGAGGACAATGAGCTACTATCTCTGATGCCTCTGCCTTAAATTATTTACAAGGCTGGCATACATCAGGACCTGGAGACTTGTTAACCTACAGCTTCATCAGTTTACTTAGTACCACTTCCTTTGTGACATAATTTCACTAAGCTAGTTTGGAGAAGTTTTGTAGCTCAGGTTGAGGTTTGGGATGTTGGTTTGCTTGCTGAGCTGGAAGGTTCGTTTTCGGATGTTTTGTCACCATAATAGATAACATCATCAGGAGCCTCCAGTTGAAACACTGGTGTTAATGACCCACTTTCTATTTATGTGTTTAGGTTTCCTTGGGTTGGTGATGTCATTTCCTGTGGTGATGTCAGTTCCTGAGGTGATTCATTTCTTGTTCTTTTTCTCAAAGAGTGGTAAATATTTGTTGATAGAGTTCCAGTTGGAATGCCAGGGTTCTAGGACTTCTCATGCATGTCTCTGTTCAGCTTGTCCTAGGGTGGATGTATTGTCCCAGTCGAAGTGGTATCCTTCCTCATCTGTATGTAAGGATACTAGTGAGAGTGGGTCTTGCCTTTTTGTGGCTCGGTGGTGTTCATGTATCCTGGTGGCTAGTTTTCTAGCTACCAGAATACATGAAGATCAACGAGCCACAAACATTAGCCACCAGGATAGCCCAATTCTCTCAGTGACGCTGACTGCCCATCACATCATGCCTGATCCCCTCAGTGACACTGACTGCCCATCACAAGGTCCTCATCATGCCTGATCCCCTCAGTGATACTGACTGCCCATCACAGAGTCCTCATCATGCCCGATCCTCTCAGTGACGCTAACTGCACATCACAGGGTCCTCAACATGCCCGATCCCCTCAGTGATACTAACTGCCCATCACAGGGTCCTCATCACGCCCGATCCCCTCAGTGATACTAACTGCCCATCACAAGGTCCTCATCATGCCTGATCCCCTCAGTGATACTGACTGCCCATCACAGAGTCCTCAACATGCCCAATCTCTCAGTGACGCTAACTGCACATCACAGGGTCCTCATCATGCCTGATCCCCTCAGGATACTGACTGCCCATCACAGAGTCCTCATCACGCCCAATCCCCTCAGTGATACTAACTGCACATCACAGTGTGCTCATCATGCCCGATCCCCTCAGTGATACTGACTGCCCATCACAGGGTCCTCATCATGCCCAATCCTCAATGATGCTGACTGCCTATCACAGCATCCGCATCATGCCTGACCCTCTCAGTGATACTGACTGCCCATCACAGGGTCCTCATCATGCCCGATCGTCTCAGTGATACTGACTGCCCATCACAGAGTCCTCATCATGCCCGATCCCCTCAGTGAGGCTGACTGCCCATCACAAGGTCCTCATCATGCCCAGCCCCCTCAGTGAGGCTGACTGCCCATCACAGGGTCCTCATCATGCCTGATCCTCTCACTGATACTGACTGCCCATCACAGGGTCCTCATCATGCCTGATCCTCTGTGATACTGACTGCCCATCATAGGGTCCTCATCATGCCCGATCCTCTCAGTGATACTGACTGCCCATCACAGGGTCCTCACCTCATCTTTGTTCTCTCTTTGCATGTCTTTCTCACGTGTGCATGTCGAAGTCATGGTTATTTATGACCAATCCATCAAAATCTCACAACTCTTCACCGTTCTGTTACCTCATATGTGTTGCTATTTAATTGGGAATTGCCATATTAAAATGCTGTTGTTATTGTTGAGACTGTCAGTTTGCAATATTTATAGCTCCTTTCACAATGAAACCTGACAGAGTATTAACACAGAAGTAAAGACCACCAAACTAAGTCACATGACATGTTATATTGCTACCTGTACACATATTAAAAGTATATATACTGAGGAACCTCGATTATCTGGCATTCAATTATCCAAATATTGGATTATCCAGCAAGATCCAGATGCTCGGCTAAACTATGTTATTCGGCATTCGATTATCCGGAATTCAATTAACTGAATGGAATACACCCCGCCTGTGTCCTTCGGATAATCGAGTTTCCTCTGTATATGTAATGTACAGTGGAAAATAAAAATTATATCATTTCATACAATAGCAGAGCACAGAACAAGGGAAGCTCTCTTAATGAATACAATTGCATTAGTGAAGCACCAATGCTGCATACTGTTCACTCACCCATCATCCCAGAGGAGGGAGGGTTGCGCTGAATATCTTCAGCTGTGTTCTCTTGCATGATGTTCCAAAGCTGCCATTCCATCTTGGGGTTTATAATATAGAAGGGCTGGTCTGGATTCATTTGACGATATTTTTTGTAATTCTCAAAGAAGTTATAGTCTGGATGTCTAAACCACTGAGGGAAGAAAAGTAAATACAGAAATGCTGAAAACCATGATGCAGGCTGGGATTTGTTAATTTCACCTTGCCTTAAAAAAATTGCTAGAATATTTAAAAATGCTTGTTGCCATTCTGAGTAAAGTCATTGAAATCCTGCCTGATATGAGCGTTCTCAGATAATGAAGTCAGTCAGGTGGACTTCATGAAATATGAGTTCCCTGATTGGGGCTGTTAATCTGGTCCAATCAGGGAGCCCTGGCTGACAGATAAACATGGGAGTATCAGGGGTTCCCATTATAAAGCCAAATTAAGTAAGCCACTACTTAAACTTCACTGAAACAGAAATATGATTGACACTTTAAGCAGCCCAATAACACAAACATTTTGTAACAATGCGATGGATGAATAACTTGCAAGTTGTTAGTATTTTCATTATAAATCAGTACTTTCTAATCCTGCATTGCATAGTAAAAATGGTGCATGCATGAATATTCATCTGTGAGAGATCTTAATGCTAACATTAATAATAAAGGCGTGAATCAGGTGCCAGTAACAATCCACCTTCAGCTGAACAGAGGAGACGTATAATTCCACTCCGTCTCTGTACTGCAGACTCAAAACTTGAAGAATGATACACAGGTCCATAATGCAGAAATATGCTGATAAACAATGTAGGTAAAACCCAATTCTACTTGTAACCATACCTAATATCGCGAAGAAGGTGATGAGAAAAATAACCCATATTGGAATTTAAATTTACAGAAGAGTCTCAACAATAGTTTTACTCAGGCATACCCATCATAAAGAGGTAGTTAAAACATACAAATTAGGAGCAAGAGTCTGCTCTGTCATTTAATCAGATTATAGCTGCTTAATCCACATTCCTACCTACCTCAGTAATTTTACCAACTTGATGAGCAAGAATCCATTCATTGTAGTCGTAAAAAAAATTCAAAGTATCTGCTTCACTGTATTTTCAAAAAGAGTTCCAAAAATCCACAATCCTCCATGAGAAAAAATGTCTCCTCATCTTCCTTCTGAAATGCCTGTCCCTTATGTTTAAACAGTGACCCCGAGTTCTACATTCTCCCATAAGAGGAAAGATCCTTTCCACCTCCACCTATTGAAGACTCCTCAGAATCTTGAATGTTTGAATCAAGTCACTTCTCACTCTTCTAAACTCCGGGGCTAGCCTCTCCAACCTTCCCATTCTCTTTTATTCATTCAATGAGCATCACTGGCTGGACCCACATTTATTGCCTATCTTTATTAGCCCTTGAGAAGGTGACGGTGAGCTACTTTCATGAATCACCGCAGTCCACTTGCTTGATTGGGCATCAATTCTCATAGGGATGGAGTTTGACCCAGTGACTCTGAAGGAACAGCAATATATTTCCAAGTCGGGATGGTGAATGGTTTGAAGAAGAATTTGCAGGTGGTATTGCCCTTGTACTTCTGTATTTTCCATTGGTTCTCAAGAGAAAAGCTTGCGAGTTACAATTCATAAGCCACAAAACTGCTCAGGAGAATGGTTTTTATTGAATACAACTTTCAGGTGTTGAGGACACCTGGATTCTAACAGTTGGCTATCTTATACTTAAGACAGCAACTGGGGCTTGAGAATCATGGACTGTAGGAACTGCTGTATTAATGACTTGGCCAAATCTCTGACTTCATTACTTCCATTGAATTTCTGACAAACATACCACAAAATGCCCATTTAAATGTTTTTGTTTCATCAGGTTGCCAAGCAATATCATTCCTGTTAGCTGTGGTTTCTCATGAAAGAATGTTTTTTCCCAATTGTTCCTTTGCTTTGAATCTTTGATCAACCACATCAGTGTTCGAGCTATTAGGCTGGAAATGTTTTTTCTTTGATCATATTACTGAAAGGTTCCTACTACCAATTAATCCAGAGATGAATTGCACAAGTTACCACCGATCTTTTGTTCTGAACATGTTTGATTTCATTTTATGCAGAAAATTGGAAGGGTATCTTTTCTTTGCTTCTGTTGTTGTGCAAATAATATTATTTCCTCAGATCTTTGTGAAAATCTTTTGTTTATGATGATAACACAATGGGCTAAATGACATTTACAGTGCTCTGATTCTATGATTCAGTAGCTGTGATTGTCACTACCTTATTGTGTACATTTTTGTCATTCATAACAGATCACATCTAATTTCCACACTTACTTGTTTTGGGCATTGAGGCTGGTCCATGCAGACACAATAGCCTTTTAAGGATTGAACATTCCTCTTTTCTAACTATTATGGTGGAATGTTTTATTTGAGATCCAGTAACATGAAGTAGTTTTATAATGTGATGAGCCAGCTCATAATTAATGAATTTACTGCAAGGGAAATATTAATGCCTGCATTGTTCTGTAATGATGCCTTTATATTGGAAGAAAACAATAAATTCATTTCACCTTTCATTCAAACGCAAGTTTGACAATAATATGCATGTTTAAATTTTGACTTCTATTCCTTCAAAATTAAATAGCAATACAATACTAATACTAACAGGAGTTGCTACTGCCCATAAGAATTCAAGTTGTTTCTGAGTTTCACCATAACTTAGCAGAACTAAAAGTTATGTTGCCACAGTACTCATTTGGAATATGTTACAAAGTATAAAGACTGGCTCAGAGTCCTTGTCAGATTCCTTCACCACTCGATGGCTTTGTTCAACACCTTTACAGCTGTTGTTGATAGTGGGAGAGGAATTAGGGTATACTATGCACTTACCATAAGAGGCAAGTGCTTATGCCTTACCCTGTTTTTTTAAGTTTCAACATGGAAAATAACATTTGAATTATCTTCACTACAGTAAGTTAGCATCAAGACATGGTAGGGCAAGGCAGGATGTACCTACCCTGTTCTGTGAATGTTCGGATATTACCAATCATAAAACACGACCAAATTGTAGGTACAAATGGATGTTAGTTATTGTGATCTGTAATTTGTAAAGCCTCCTTAATGGGGAATGATGGCTTCAGAAATCTCTCTTAATTAGTCAGCAGACTTGTCACAGAAGCATGGGCTTCAAACAGAACACACTGTTCGATACTTTTAAAACTTGGAAAACAATACAGTTGCATTTAATAGAAACACATATACATTTTTAAATATCTACTTTCTAATAACATAGCAGCTCAGAGGACAAAAGATGACCATCAAATAGAATATTCTGGAATAATGTTGAATTATATATTAAGTTCCCTTTTACAGGTATGGAAGCAAGCTGATCCGTATATTATCATGGTTTCAGAACTGCTCAAGAAAGCAACTGAAAAACACTGAATGAAGAATATGAGAGGTATTTGTTAGATTGTTTGTTTGATTTTTATTGGTGTAGAGTCATAGAGTAATAAAGGATGGAAAGAGGCCCTTCACCCCATTGTGACTGGGCCAGTCACCATGCGCCTTTTGAATCCCATTTCCTACTACTTGGCCCATATCCTTGAATCCCATGACATTCCAAGTGTATATATAAATGCTTTTTAAATGTTGTAATGGTTCTAGCCCACAACACCCTTTTAGGCAGTGGGTTCCAGATACCCTGTACTGTTTGGGTGAAAAAAAACTGTATCCGTGCATATTGACATACGATTGTAATAGTCTCAACGCTGAGTCCACACTCATTGGAGATGAGAATGAGCAGTGGCTTCACTGAAACATAAGATTCTGAGACAGCTAGGCAAGATGGCTACTGAAAGAATGTTTCCCCTGGAAATAGAGGGTATAGTTTTAAAAATGATGAGCCCCCATTTAAGATGGAGATGAGAAGGATTTTCTTCTGAGTGGTGTTAATCATTGAATTTTCTACCCAAGAGACCAGTAGGGAGATTGAGTCATGAGAAATATTCAAGATTCAGTGTGAAAGATTTTTTGATCTATGAGGAAGTCGAGGGTTATTGGCCCAGGAGGGAGTGAGAACGAAGGAGAGTGGAGTTACAACCACAGTTTTGATCATACTGTCATACTGAATGAGCATGGAGGCTAAAGGGATAATGTGAACCACTCCTATTCCTATTTCTTATGCTCTCATTTCAAGCACAGTTCCAATGCAAAATTAAATGAGGAACACAAAGCACATCTGCTCATGAATAGAACTCTTTCACTGTTCAGGCCTTCGAGGCATACACAAGGAGTGATATTGCTGATCCACAAGCAAGATCCAAGATATGATTGTATCCTGGATTTGTGGCAGAGTTCAACCCAGCCCTCGATGAGGTGACAGATGAACAGAATGAATCAGGATGAATCTAGATCTGAGTTAGCAGAAATCCATGAAGCCAATTTATTACAATATTCCATTGACAAGAATTGAGTCAAAAGAAATCCTTACTAAGACAGAAATGGACAATTTCTCTGACCACAATACTTTAGAGGGGAACCCTTCAAGGTTGTTAAAATGTACTAGTGATGTCTTTGAACTATTAGAAGTAACTTGATACAAACACTGACTATAATAAGATGTTACCTTATTTAAAATCCACAATCCTTAAATCTCATCTTTTTCCATCAAATTGAAAATAAGTTTAGGACCAAGTTTCTTCCAAAAGATCCAGTGTGGGGCCTGCAGTCGCAAAATATCCTTTCGGAAGGTTCTGGATGTGTTTCTTGCCTATTGCTGGTCTATTATTAATATAACTGCGGGCACTTAGGTATTTCTGCCTGCTGATTAACAGCAACAGTCGGTCACATGGACTGAATATCATGCTAGACAAGAGCAGACCTCGGTCACCAGCTCCTCCTCATCTCACATCTTTGGGCTAGACCTGAGACGCCAACATATCATTCAGTCCGTGGAGAATTGTGGTGTAAATTCTACCACCATGTTTGTTGAGGTACCTCAGCACATGGAATGTCACTCCTGACCACTTCAATAATAATTACTGCAAGTCTGCACACACGCCAGTTGGAAGGGCCCTGGAAATCCCAGAGCAATGTTGCGAGGGAAAGGACCTGACAACATTAGTTTATGCTACCATTTCCTATTCACTGCACATGGAACTGGCTTCGAGTTCACCAAATAGGAAGATATGAGAGTATTGTGAAAAAGGACATTATACCTTTTACTTCTAAAGTTAATTTGCACTAGAAACGCAATTTTTCCTCTTTTCATTTCTAAATCATTCTAGCGTATAGTTGACGAGGCAGTGACAGCCCTCGAAAGTCTTGCTTGTACAGCCAGTCTCAATGACTATACCCAGACTGAGAGTGCAATCAGGCTCTGTCTGCCTCTGGACATCATTGCTGGCAAGCTTAATGCTGTCTGTACTGAACATCCAAATTGCTGCCAGCAAGAATCACAACATCAAGGATTTTGGCTGATTTTAAATTTAATACATCGTCCTGTAATTTTTGTCAGGATATGTCTTATCCCATTCCAAATCAACATTTAGGTCTTGGCTACGTACATTACCTTGTAAGCAGAGTATGCAAGTCAAATGTTTTGAAATTCCTCCCAAAGGTAAAAATATACCAATGCAGGTTAAACAAAATCATACCTCAGTAAGATTAGCTGAATATGGCGATGGATCCCACACTAATAAGGTGCCTGTTCTGTATAAAGTATTATCATGAAACTTGAGCTCTTGCCTGGAGAGGACCTGAGAGGAAAGGTTCTTGTTTAGCATGTGTCAAATGTATCGATAAAATCTTTCTCTATCAATGAGGGAGGAGCAGAATAGATTGTTATATATTCAATAAACACACTGAGCTTATCACTTTTAATACAGCAGACAAACTCCACACTGCTTGACAAAAGAAATCTTTAAATAATCATCACCACATTAAAACATTTATCATTTTTCTTTGGGAAGTTTGTGAAGAGAGTCCTATATCTCCACCATAAAGAAATAACGCATTTTTGAAATAAGGACTTATCAGAATACACAGTGCAACTAAACCTTATTCTTTATTGCAATAAAATGGAAATTAAAGCTGTATAATGGGGCACCACAGCTATCAAAGCAATTTTAAATCTACAAATTTACACAACAGAAGATTATTATAAAACAATTCAAATCCATCAATTTATATTGTTGTAGCAGAAAGTTATTGTATATGTTATTGCTGCTAGCTGTCTGCCTGTGTAAGTTATTGTATATGTCATTGTTGTCTGCCATGTGTATGTTATTGTGTATGTTACTGCTGCTAGCATCTGCCATGTGTAAGTTATTGTATATGTTATTGCTGTCTGCCATGTGTATGTTATTGTTTAATTTAGTGCTGCTAGCTGTCTGCCATGTATAAGTTATTTTATATGTTAGTGCTGTCTGACATGTGTTATTGTATAATTTAGTGCTGCTGCCTGTCTGCCATGTGTAAGTTATTGTGTATGTTATTGCTGTCTGCCATGTGTACGTTATTGTTTAATTTAGTGCTGCTAGCTGTCTGCCATGTATAAGTTATTTTATATGTTAGTGCTGTCTGACATATGTTATTGTATAAGTTAGTGCTGCTAGCTGTCTGCCATGTGTAAGTTATTG
>NC_057722.1:19412924-19466648 GCF_004010195.1 Chiloscyllium plagiosum | reverse complement strand
TTAATCTCGTCATTATCACTACTTTTCTATCATTTTTTTGTCTGGCTTGGTCACCTACATGGCTTGGAGGATTATACCAGCATCATAGCTGTGGAAATGCCATCTGAAGATACACCACAACTCATTCTTACCATTCCATCTATTGGTTCAGTGATACGCACCCCATAGGATTTAACCTGTCTCTTCTAAATGAATCTGTAAGATTTGTTTTGTTGGTTCATGGGATGCGAGTATTGCCTGAAAGGACAGAACTTGAGTAGTTCCTGGTGAACCACCTCAGTGAATGTTTGTGGTTCATATGCTGAAGTACTCCCTCTTTATGGAAGGAGTTGCACATGCAGTTTCATGGAGTACTTTAGACTCACTGTTAAATTTTGTTAGGAGCCTTGAAATATCCATTCTCCAGTGTATATTATCTTCTGCCAATTTATTCTGTCCATGCTTCCAAATGAGAGGCTAAGCCACAGCTCATCCCACAGCATTGTCAATGCAACTCATGAACCCTCATCCAAGAGGTGCATAAGCTGGAGCAACAGGTTAACTTATAGGAAGAGGTGTCCTCCTTATGGGAATCTGCCTCATATGTGCTCACTCCCTCCATTCCAGCAGCTGCAGAAAATAAACTGCCACTTTCTCACTGTAATGTGACACATCACAGCAGTCAGGTGCCACTTTTTTAGGCAATCCATTTGTGACTTTCTTTTGCAGCTGTCATTCTGGTGACACTGACCATTGAGGATCTTTTGTAATTGTGTAAAATAAAATTGTAACGTACCACATTGCTGTTGAACCCTAGAATTCTTTCACATTGCAGTCAACCTTGTTTGATGTTACCTGTGAATTAACTATCCGAATTGTTGTGCGTCTCCCCACATCAGATTCAAATCCTATGGTAGGTGCCCCATTGAACCTCAGAACAGCGTCATGGGCATCTGATAATAAGAGAAAGTGACAAGTAGATTCCAAATGTTTATTTCTGATTAGACGTTTGATCACTGAATTATTAATGTGCAATCCACAGGAAGGATGTATCAGGAGTGAAGTTGTGTGCAGTTCAATAAATGATTCAACGCTACAGCTGATCTAATAACATGTGCATTGAAATATTAAAGAAATTACAAGGCATAGCATTATGAGTGCGATTATTGGCCAAATCTCAGCAAGCAATAATCCAGCCTGTACACACCTTCAAAACAAATTGCATCTTTAGAATATATTGTTTCTGTAACTAAGAGATTGAATGGATTGTCAGAGGTTTAGATTATAATGCAGTCTGAAGATCATTTGTGGCCTACTCCCATCTTCCTGTGAATCCTGGCAGGCTGACCTTCTGTCTGTTTTGGGAATATATTCATGCCCTACATAGATTGCTGGAGCTGAACGTCAATAATTATCCAATATATAATCTTGCTTTCCAAGAAGTGAATGCACTGGAAAGTTCTTAAAAAGGGTTGTCCCAACCTCCACAGTGTGAGTGAAAGATCTATTTGGGAGCTTCCCATGGTAGACTGACCAAAAGCACAAAGGTATAAGCATGTTAGTGCATTTCTCCCTCCTATGCAAAGTGTGCTGCAACATTCCTGAATTATCTTTCAGGAATCCAATAACACTGAGTTGGGCTATTTAGGATTTGATGACATTTATTCCTTATTCCTCAGAATCCACTGCCATACTTGTGTGCATTTGAGAGAGACAATAAGGGAAATGCGAATCCCCATTATTCATCGTGGAAAAAAGCAAAAATGTAGAGAGCCAAGAAATGACAACAACTTTTACTTAGTGCCATTAAGATATGAAAGTGTCCCAACGTTTCACAGGACAGCAATCTAAATTTACAAAGGATGGCCTAAAGGAAAAGTGAAGGCAGACTGCAAGAAAGATTTCTGTGAGAAATAAACAGTAAATAAGGGGCAGACACTACAGCATGAGAATAAGAGTGAGAGAACAAGAAATTAAGAGGAAGAAAGAGAAGAAATGAAAGAAAAGAATATGAGGAAGGAAAGGATCAATGAGAGAAAATGAGATAGACAGATAGATGAGGACATGCAGATAAAGATGCCCGAAATCAGCAGTGGAAATAAGGTGATTAAAAATATCTGGCAAACGCTGTGCTAAACTTTAAAGAAAAATACCACTGTATTATCTAAAGTGGTGTGGGAAGATATAAGAAGTAAATCAATATGCTCATTCAAATTAAAGGAATATCCAGGAAAAGGTTTACAAACATAAGGACTCCCACCAGCTTTGTGCTGCAATTCTGGTACCTAGAAAATTGGGCACTCCCAACAATAACAGAGCTGTATAAATCGAGGAGTGTTCAGAATGTGCAAGAATGGTAGAAGAGACAAGAACAGTTCATTTGGTAAATATCTGTTCACCTCTCTTTCAGTTGTCTTTCAACAAACGTTCCCTGCTAAATATCTGTCCAGTTAATCCTTGGCTGCTGTTACCTTGAATGACCTATTTCGATATATTCAATCAGCTGCATTGTTACATGTAAACTGAGCGAATGGGTTACATCCAGAAATGATCTGGTTGCATTTGGATTTAGCTCATTCCTTCGAAAGACCAAGAATTGGGCACGTAGTTAGGTCTGATATTCTGCTACAATTAGTGGCCAACAGAATACTTTCCTGGAAATCTATACGTTCATATCATCTTAGATTCAGGATACTATTGATGGTGATGATAATCCCACTGTGTAGAATATTTATCTATGCCTGAAAAACATTTTGCATATCTTACATGAAAGCAAAGTAAGTCTAATGTTTATTTCTTACCTTGCAAGCTGGGTAATATTGGACATTTATGAAAACTGATCACCAGAAACTACTCTCTTGTATCTATTTGAATACCATCCCTGCAGTTCCCCAACATACCAAGATGCCTAAATCATTTCTTTGCCAACTATAATTAAGTAATTCAAAATGACACAGGGCTGAAAAAATTAAATTTGTCCAAACCTGCATGAATCAAAAGACTGATATACTCATTATAGTAAGGTATACTTAATATTACATATCCAGTAGAAGAAGCTTTATAAGAAGATTGCAAAATCCTCCTTTTAATATGAAGTAGTGCAAAATTTTGATTTACTCCTTCGAGTGGACGCATATTCTTCCTGATATTTCTTGCGTGCTTTGACTCCCAGAAGGCCCAAGCTACGGATTTGGATAATATTTTATATCTGTGAGTTTAAATTGATTCTGAGCAAACAATTTCAAGAATGACTAAGTCACCTGCTTCTGGTTAGCCAAGCAAGAACAGTGTGTGAAAGCTTTCCAAACACTAAAAGCTTGTGCTGTGTTTTATGATCATGTTTCCTAATCTCCAATTGCACCTACTGAGAGTTCAAAAGAGTGAATCACCTGATGGAGAGCGGGGTCACAAAACACACAGAGAACGCTAGTCAATATATTTCAACCAGGTTGGCTTGTTATGAGTCTGAGTACCTGAATCTGTAACTCTGAAAGGAGTGGCATTTCTGGAGAGAGAAGGTTACTTATCCATGTGACAAAACTGAGGTCGATTTTCAGCTTGCCTCACAGCGTATAATTGTCATTACACATCAACCACCGTGTTGGGTTCTTTTACTCTCGAGATGTTTACACACGATGCAACTGCAACACACCAACTTCTGTGAACAAGTAACCAAATTTATTAAGCACACTACAATAAAAGTTTTCTGAAGGAGACTTTGACACACACCTCGCAGAGCTTACAGGGTCGTGGCAAAAGCTGTCTCAGAACAAAGGAAATGATCTTTCCTTTATACAAAACTCTCGACATCAGTTAGTACAGCCTACAAGACAACCACCAGCCATCCTCTCATAGTCACATGCCACCCAAGATACAATGCAGTGACCGTCTCACCTCCAGAAACAATGTAATGCAAATCATCCCTTAATGGTGAAATCTGTTGCAAATTTTTTTTTGTAACTATTGGGGAGTAGTCAAATTCCAACTGTAATATCCTTATTGATTTCTGGATGAAAATGTAAATCATCACTGAATGGTCAATTTTGTTGCAAATTGTTTTTTGTAACTTATAGGGGAGTAGTCAAATTCCAACTGTATTGTTCTTTTTGATTTCTGGATGAAAATGTAAATCATCCCTGAAAGGCAAGGAAATGGCCGTGTAAACTTCCCACATTCCACCTATAAGACAAAAACACACCACCTTACCCCTGGGGCATTCAATTTCTTGCAGGTCAGCCAAGTAAATTAACTCTTTAATATCTCAATCAGTTAAAAAAATAATTCTTCCTCTCATTGTAATCAACTAGGTGGCAAATTACAAATCTACTCCAATGATTTGAAATGTAACATTCTTGATTTTAATATATATTAGTAAATGGGGGACTAACACTGTTCAATTCTAGGCTTTCAACCCTACTTTGAGCCGTAAGGTCTTCTGGGGGAAAGATTAGAAAGAGCCCGTTAATGGGCATGTGTCACTCAGCCGTGCTCATTTGTTGTGACCCACATAGTGTTACTGCTCAAGTAGCAATGAGTTACTTAACATCCCAGCATGCAGCCAGCGCTTTCTATGATACTAAGTAGCTCATTGCTTGAGTAGAAGACACAAATGTTAGACAGGCTAGCACAAGTTGCAGCTAGCTTGTGTCACTGACCATCAGCCGACACTTCTCAAAGTGGTGGTACTCTTTGGGCTGGAGCATGTAGGTGCTGGAAATCATAGCGCCTAGTGTCAGATTCTAGGAATTAAACTGACACTGCATGGCAGAAGCTGGACTCCAAGCCTCTCAGACAGCAATAGAAGCCTCCGTGCAGGAGATGGAGAGGAAGTGAGAATTCCTCCATCCACATAGGATCAGAAACCTCTCCAGAAAAACTCAAATAGCATTTGGAGCATAAAACCATCAGGGTTAATGGTGATACTAACAAAGGTTTAGTGGCCTCTTGTAGTCAAGGTCAGTTAAAATGCTACTTTAAATGTCACTTACTGCCAACGACACTTTACATATTGTGTCATGCACCCAACCCCCCAGGACTCACTGACCAAGATTTTCAGCTCATCATGTCTTGAATTTCACAGTTTGCTCACGTTGACAGACTTGGCATTGTTGCAAGTCTCAGCTTTACTCACAACAACCAGAACCTCCACTCCAAACAAACTGCAGGACAAGGAACCACACAGCTGATGGTGGAAGTAGGTAATCGGTAGGGACAAGCCAGCCTGGAGACCCTAACCCCTCTGAGGAAACCATGCTCAACATCACTAGCGAAACCATAACTGAGGCTATAACTACCAGCAAGACTGAAAGGATTGAGTGTGATGGAGGTGCATTGCTATCGAATCCTCCTTCTCATATCCTATTTCTCCTGTATCTCAGATTCCCTTGCTGCAGATGGTGGAAGCATGTCCCTTTTGTGTTTCCACACTTATATCATTGAAAGTCTATTCTTTACAACAGCCATTTTTAAAAGCAGTAATGCAACAGCATGAAAGCAAGAGAAAGAAGAGACAGATGATGAAACCTTATCACTCACTCATGTTTGCAGCCACATATTGAAATAGAGGGTAGCACAGAGACTGACTGAACTAGATTTTCTCTATCATGCAGGAAGCTCAACACAACAGAGCTCCTAACTAAGCAGATACATCTCCATAAAAAGTCCCCTCCCTGCATATTTTGAGCATTGGTTAAAAGATGCTTGACTAAGTTTACAAATAGCAGACTTAGCTGGAACACCTTTCTTTAAGTTGAGAGGTACTATTCCTTGGTCGGGCTGAGGTAAGAAAAGGGATCCCTGAAATCTTGGTTGGATCTCCTTATCAAGCTGAAGGACAAGGCAGATAACACATCCAGCATCAGGAGCAGGAGCCAATGCTCTGATGAGAACACTTCATGTCAGAAGTAAGATCAAGGGATGGCCTTATTGAAAAATATAAGATGCTTAGACAGTGTGAAAGGGTACATATGGCAAGGTTGTTTCCCCTACTGGGACAGTCTAGGACTAGAAGGCATCATTTCACAGTAAGGAGTTATCCAGTTAAGACACAGATGAGAATGATTCTTTTCTATTTGAGGGTAGTGTGTTTGTGGAACTCTTTAACGCAAAAAGCTCTCAATGCTGGGTCATTAAGCATATATAAGGCTGAGATAGATTCTAATCAGTCGGGAAATCAATGGTTATGGGAATAAGGCAGGACAGCAGAGTTGCGGATTATCAGATCAGTTATGATCTCACTTAATGAGCTTGATGGGCCAAATGGTGTAGTTTTGCTCTTACGTCTTGTGATCTTCTAGTCTTATCACATGCAACACAACTGCCTGACAATATTACTAAGTTTAACCTACAGCTGAAAGCTGACAGAATTTCCACAAACTCAGGCAGGGACTGAAAGGCAATCAGCAACCAATACCAAAGAGGTTGATGATCCCTTTTACAAGCAGTAGTGGGGCATTCTTGCTGCTGCTTAACATATTTTGGCTGGCAGAAACCCTGGTTTATCAGGCATTATTTGGGATTTCCATTGATTCGTGTAACTTCAGGACAATCAGAAGAATCCCTCAGAAACTGCCCAGCAAATGTTTCTCACCAAAACACTGGAGTACTCATTGATTGAAGGGACTATGATTGGTAACGATAGTGAAGAGAAATGAAGCATCCAACACAGTGGAAAAGAAATTGTTTGTTTTCTTTTTTGCCATATGAAAACATAGAAAGGACTGATGCTCTTCATTTAACTTCTTCTCTGTCGCAAAAAAAAGTTTAGTACTGAGAAAACCCTGAGGCATCTTTTTAAGGCTGTCAGCATAAGAGTGAGTTAATTAATTCATTTCAGACTAACAGTTTTTGAAAGAGACTGAGGACTTTAAATAAACGTATTAATGAAAGTACTTAAAGGCATGGAAAGGCCAACTTGCAGGGTGAACTGTGCAAATGCGAGTAAGTCGTCAAAATTTTAAAGGGCTGCTCCATCAATGTTTGTTTTTCACAAAAGGGGCGGCACGGTGGCTCAGTGGTTAGCACTGCTGCCTCACAGCGCCAGAGACATGGGTTCGATTCTTGCCTCAGGCGACTGTCTGTGTGGAGTTTGCACATTCTCCCCGTGTCTGCGTGGGTTCTCTCCAGGTGCCCCGGTTCCCTCCCACAGTCCAAAGATGTGCAGGTCAGGTGAATTGGCCATGCTAAATTGCCCATAGCGTTAGATGCATTAGTTAGGGATAAATATAGGGATGGGGAATGGGTGTGGATGGGTTACTCTTCAGAGGGTCGGTGTGGACTTGTTGGGCTGAGGACATATTTCCATGCTGTGGGAAATCTAATCTAATCAATATAGTGGAAAGTCTACAGAATGTAAATCAGAAACAATCTGAACTAGGCAAAGAGTCCGTTCCAGCAGGTTGCTGTTCATGTGAACTAGCCCCATGTTTGTTAAAGTCACCACAACTAAATTGTTAGTCAACTGTCCTCCCGCAAGCTGGAGTGATTTGGCATGTTGCAGAGCATCCCAAATGTGATGAGCAAGAGTACGACAGTAAAATATCCAAGGGTATTAAAACCACCAACTTACGTATGCTAACAAATCTCTTGCATTAGCTATCACTCCCAGTGATCAAATTCACTGCACTTTCAGCAATCTTTTTGCTTGCTAAAACTACACTTCCATGTGACACAAATAAACACAGCTAAAGCAAGACAAATCATTTTGTTTATAAAAAAAGCAAGAATTAATCTGACAAATGAAATTACAAGGCTAGAACAGGAGATCGAAAGGTGCAAAGGATAGTAGGGTTCAGCTCTAATGGTTACTTTTGAATATGGAATATGGCAGCATTTTGAGTACAGCATTTAAATCAATGTCAGTTGCAAGGATTTATAGTCTGCCTAACTTTCAACTACAGTGAAATCAAATATTCAGCTTGTGTCTGGATCCACCGGGTAAATGTATTCACAAATAATGAATTCCACCTAACATTTCCCAATCATGAGATAACTGTAATGTAACATGTACTAGGAGTAAGTGAGTTGTCCGCTGGAATCTCTTTTCATTGAACACACTGTCAAACAATGTCTAGAAGTGTGTACAGCACGGGTTAGACAGGATGCATGAGATTTAATGAAGAATCTTTGGCAGTGATGGTGCTCAATGTCTAATGGGGTGTAATCTGAGCATGGTGAGAACTGCAGCTGGGAGCACTTTTAGCCTCGGAGTCCAAATGGCTAGAACTACTCCTGCTCCACCTGCACAAGTTAGGAAGGATTCCTGACTCTTACTGGATGTCAATTTGCATGAAAACAAAACATTAATGGCATGAGTTATTTCCTTATAATGAACAAAACCATGAGGTAATGAAATAAAGGTATTATACTAAAACCAGACCAATACATTGCCATGCTCACAAGTTGTTCATAGAAGTATTAACCAGAAGGAATTTTTCTCCAGTTGGCAAATAGAAAGGTTTTTTTTGTCCATTTTTAGGCAGCTTCAAAGGTGGAAAGAATTTGGGTCATCCATCAGGAAATTGTGAGCAACTTTCTCTGTCTGAATAAAAATAGACTTTAATGTCTCAGTATACTTGCTCATTTGCAATACTTTCTATTTTAATGTGTCAATATATGCCATGGTGTATGGTGCTACCAAGCCAACCTTTACATTTTTGCCACTTGATTGGATGTAAACATGGTCTTTCAGCCAAAGAGCTTTTCTTTGATTAAACATCTTATCCCAGCAAATAGACACTGCAGACCAGAAAGCAAATGTTGTACACAAACATACAGATTAGGTTCAGGAGTAGATCTTTCAGGACCTCAGTCTGCTCAACCCTTCAGTGACATTAAGGTTCTTCTGAATGCGGCCTCAGCTCCACATTTCTTGCCTAAGCCAGATGACTGAGTCAAGAGTCTGACTTAAAAATATTCGATAACTGGCTCCACTGCTGTCTTGGAAAGATGCTTCCAAACTCTGCCAATACTCTGAGAGAAAAACCTCTTCCTTATCCCTGTGGTAAATGGAACACTCCTTATTTGTAAACCATGTCACCAGGATTTAGTCTCTCCCACAAGGGGGAGACATCATTTCTGCACCAACCCTGTTAAGCCCTTTTAGGACCTTATACGTCCAAATAAGTACACCACTTATTCATCTAAATGTAAATGTATATAGGTCCAGCCTGTCCAGACTTTCCTCAAAAGCCTGTGAGCTGTCCAAACTATTGTGTTACCCAATACCATAAACTTGTATCTTGCACAGTTACTTGTGATATGGCACCTTGTCAAATGCCCTCTAATTCTAAACACAGCACATCCATGGCTTCCATATTACTTGTTATTTACAGGTCATTCTGTTCAAACGCATGCTCCGTTACAGCAAATTCACTCTAACACGATTGACGAATTGGGAATATGGTTTCTAAAGCATAGACTTTGAAAACATGTATTGGCTGTCACGCAATTACATCACCAACACTTTAAGCACTGTTTCTAAAGCGCAATTTTTCAATAATGTGGGTTTGCTCAAGAACGCAACCATCGTGTTATAGAAGAACTACCTATATTTGAAAACTCCATCATGTAAATCAAGCATGATTACTTTTCCACAAGACTATATTGACTCAGCATGAAGGCACTGCGATTTTCTAAGTGCCTCACTATATCCTCTTCCATATAAGAAATACAGGGGAACCTTGATTATCCGAATGAGATGGGCGGGTACTACTTCGTTCCGATAATTGATTATTCGGTAAATCGATTCAATGCTTCGGCTCTGGGGCTCAGAGTATTCTATTAAGTCTGGTCCCCATTCAGGAGACTAGCAGCAGCACAGCGCGCATGAGCCCTCGCTCCCCCCACCCTGCACCCCCCACCCCGTGTGCCCCCGACATCAACCCCCGCTCGCTCCAACACCACTCCCAGCCGCCCCCAACACTACCCCCGCACGCCCCAGCCCCTTCTCTGGGGCAGATGGACTGGACACCAGCAACAAGACTGCTGCTGCTGCTACTGCCTTTGGGGTGGATGTGAGTCTCCAAATAGCGCGCGTGGGTGCACACACAAACACCTTTTTACTGTAACGTTTTGACAGGTTCCACTTCTGCCCTGTACAGGACAATGTTAGAGAAATTATCTGGGGAAGGGGGGTTTTAGGGTACACGCCTGTGTAGAACTCCAGGAAAAGTGTGGGCGGGGGGGGTCAGAAGTCAGTCATTTAGAGACAAAGCCTGCACTCCCATCAGTCCAGGAATGTTCTCAGCAGCACTTTTTAATCAGTGTGAACAAAAACTGCGATCAGTGTTGGGCACACGTCATTGATGTAATGTTTCTGTCAGGACCTCGAGATGTCCTTCGGATAATCCAATTTTCGGATAATTGGTATTTGGATCATCGAGGTTCCTCTGTATAACATTTAACAATGACACAGACGCGAGGCTAACTGGTCTACAGTTTCCTGATTACTGCCTCAACTTCACGCACCCCCTGCCCACTTTGAATAAAGGAATCACAATGGCTTTTTTCCAATTTGATGGGACCTTTTCAAAACTCAGGGAATTTTGGAAAATTAAAGCAGTACATTTACTATTTCAATAGTCACTCCTTTTTAGAGCTTGGAATGAAGTCCATCAGCAGCTGGGGCCACATCAGCAATTATTCTAATAGTTTTCTCTGTACCTTTTTCTTGGTGAATGTAATTATTTTAAATCCCTTCCTCTTTGTCATCTCCTTGTCTACAATTATTACTGGGACATCAATCCCTTACAGTTTGTTTACATGTAAAATATCTGTTCACTCCATCTGCCATTTCCCTACTTCCCATTATTATCTCTACTGCCCTATCTCTAAATTGAGTTTCCTAGTTTACTTCAGCCAGCTCTATCTTCATGCTCTCATAATTGTCCTTACTTATGTTTAAAACATTAGTCTCATACCCATTCTTATGTCCCACATACCTGAATGTGATATTTTAATCATATTATGATCACCGCTACCGAGGGGCACCTTTACTATGAGCCAATAATCCTGTCATGTTGCACATTAACAGGTCTAGTATAACCTACTCTTTCGTTAGCTCAAGAACATGATCACTAAAAAACTATTCTGTCAACACACATGGGACTCATCATCCAGACTACCTTTGTCAATCTGATTTATCCAATCTATATGTAGATTAAAATCACTCAGGATTATCATCAGATCTTTATCATTATTTCTTCCTGTACACCCTGTCCTAATGCATGGTGACTGTTAGCAGGCCTATATACTACTCTCAAAGGCAACTTCCTACCTTTACTCTTTGTCATCATGACCCAAACTGATTTTACAGAACTAAGGCTCTCTCTCTATTGTGCAAATGTCATCCTTAATTAACTATGCTATCCCTCCTTTTTTTTTCCCAGCTTCCTATCTTGCCTAAACATCACGTACCCTAAAATATTCAGATTCCAGTCTTTGTTATCTTGCAGCCGTACATCTGTGATGGCATCCAGATCAAATATCTTTGTACACTCTGTGCTTTTCTTATCATCACTTCTCTCATTGCTGCATGGCTTCCTTGCCTTGTTGTCTCTATCACATATAAACAAAGCATCCTAGACATTTTTTAATAAAGAGGGAGAGAGACTCAAAAGTTAAGCTAGTTTAAACAGAACAAATAGAGAATGTATGGAGCAAGCTGATTTCACTGAAAACTGGAAAATTAAATTTTATGATTTTACAAGTTCAGAAAAGCCACATCTCATACAGCTTGATCTTAATTTTGCTCGCAAAAATCGGTAGGGTAAACAGTGCACAAATTGTGCAAGTCAAACAGCATCTAATAAAGAGGTCAGCTATTTTAGTGGCTAATATTGTTGAAATTTAATATTTTAATAAGGGGATCAAAAGAGTCTGAGAGTGACACCAAATCCATATAACTAGTGTAGTCTCTCTCTCTCCCCCCATACACCCCCTCCCACCCCACACACTCTCGTGCTGGCACCGACGTACCTGCCCTGCTGTTCCATTTCATCCTCTGACTCACTGCACATTTTAACAAGAAACCTTTTCTCTTCCTTTCAGGCATTAAGGAACACCAGCTGCAACAACTCAACTGATACCCACGCACCTCTGGAACCTTCCTCCACTCCCCTTCAGTTTGACTCCATCCCTTGTCCCAACCCCAGCCCATGTTGTTTATTCATTATCCCTCTGAACTTTCACCCTCTGATGCTACATGTTCTGCAACTCATCAAAAATCATAGATTGATCCCTCTGCGTCCCTACCTCCATGAATTTTGGGCTAGAGAAGACACTGATTTTTACTTCACTTGTCTTCACCTCCATGCCCATTTCTTTGGACAGGAGTCCTCTCCCTGTTCCACAGATGCCTTCACCCGCCTCCAACACTCTCCTTCCACCTGGACCCCTCCCTCTGGCCTTTTACCTGTACTCAACCTATTCAACAAGAACTGAATTGGTAGACTTAATTTCTCTCCCCACTTCACTCATTCCACCCCATCTCCACAAGAACTGATTGCACTCTGTGCTCCCAGATCCAATCCTGACTTTGTAATCAAACCTGTTGACAAGGATGGGGTTGTTGTAATATGATATACTGACATCTACCTTGAGAAAGCAGCTCCCTGATTCCACCTCCTATCTTCCCCTGGACTATGACCACATCATCAAGCATCAGGCCATTGTGTCAGAAACATCATCTCATCTGGGATCTCCCTGTGACAGCCTCCAAGCTGACAGTCTCCCAACCCCATAAAGCTCGCTTCTACATTCTCCCCAAAATCCACAAACAAGACTGTCCAGGCAGACCCAATGATTTGGCCTGCTCCTGTCCCATAGAACTCACTTCGTCTTATCGGGACTCTGTGTAATCCCTTTACACGCCGGTTCCCCCCATCAGGATAGTCTCAGGGCTTTCCACACCTTCCTGGTCAGCCCGTTCCCATCCACCACCACCCTCTCCACCAGGCCGAGCTCATCCTCCCTTTCAAAACTTCTCTCACTTTCTTCAGGTCAAAGGGTTGGCCATGGGTACCTACATAGCCCCCAGTTATTGCCTGTCTCTTTGTGGGGTACATGGAACACTCCTTGTTCCAGTCCTATTCCAGCCCTCACCCACACTCTTTCTCCAGTACCTCATTTTGTGCTGCCTCCCCCTTTCATCTGGAATTGGAAAAGTTTCTCAACTTCAATTCCAATTTCCACCCTGCCCTCACCTTCACCTGGCTCATCTTTGAATCCTCCCTTCCCTTCCTCAACATCTGTTTCTATTTCTGGGAACAGGCTGGCCACCAAAAAACATTACGAACCCAATGACTCCCACAGTTACCTGGATTAAACATCCTCTCACTTTCAGTTTCTGCTTCAGTTTCCCACATCCTCACTTCTCTATACTCTCCTGCTTATTGTAAATTCCCTTGCTTCTTTAACCCTCCCCAAATGCATTACTTCAGACTTCTCCAGATTGAATTCCAATTGCCATGTTTCCACCCACTCATGACAGACATGGTTTATCAAAACTAATGATATCATCACGTAACTGACAGCAACCCTCTTCACTATCAACAACTCAGCCAACTTTTGTGTCATTTACAAATGTCCCAATCATGCGGCTCTCATTTTTGTCTAGATCATTGATAAATACCAGAAACAACAAGGCACAGAGACCTGAGCCCTGTGGAGTACCACTACAAATCACTTTTCATTCACAAAAGTAATGTGTTAGGATTCACTAGCATTGGTAGGACCTTGAACCCACAAAGACAAGCCTAGACAGTAAAGCTGCAGAATGCTGTTTGACCTGAGGAGTTCTGGCTTCAAATTCAAATCTTCCTTATCATTACTGATCTGAAAATATTAATGGGTTATCGTGTTATGGTTTCCCATCCCATTAAATACTCATGAGCGAGAAAAAGATACAAATGGAAGAGAATCTGAGTTTCTCCAACATTGTCTATTTTTGTTAAAAAACAGTCATTTTGTCTACAATGTCAAACAGTTGTTAATCTGCAGATGTGCAAAGTTAAATATTATCTTCACAGAATGGCAATCAATCAGTCTTCACAATTTATTATTCTAGTCAGAGAGAAAAATTCACAAAGCATTACCAGTGAATCTTGACAATCAGAGGATTTGTGTTAGACTCACCTATTTCACCTCCAAGCCTCGAATGGAGGATAGAGCCAGCTGATGCCACAACAGCACAAGTATTGAATGGGCCAAGTGCTTGGGTAAGGTTCTTGTTTGGAATGTATTTTTGCCAGTCAGGGGTTGTGAAGGACTCATCTCCAAATTCAATGGATGCTACTTGGACTCTCTGTTTCAGTTCACATAACAGTTCTTTGCTGCTGAGTTTCTTCAAATTTCTTGTTCCGGTGAAGTTCACAGCATATTTATTCATAGCGGCATAATTGTTTTTGACGTTCTGTAGACGTCGGTTGAGATTGTTTGAAGTGCTGTCTTCATTCCAAATCATCCATGAATTCCATTGCTTATTATGCAGGAGCTTTTTCTTTGTGGGTTTCGATGCTACATTGAAAATTATTGTTGTTGCCTTTAGTTGCTGAATTCTGGATAAATGTCTGGCACTTACAGATGGGTGCAGAAGATTCTTTGAATTGATTGTTCCTTGAAACTGGATTTCTGATTTGCTGAGCCCTTTTTCCATGCTGCTCTTCAAGATAATTCCAGAAGAATTTTGATCTTTCTGTTTTGCCTCAATAGATGTCCAAAATGAATCTTGGATGAGATAGTCATGACTTGGCCCATCTACATCATCTTTCCCTCGCAGTATATCCTGTACACTGAAGTGAAGTGAGTTATATTGGAGCCTCTCAGACTCTGTGCCGTTAAATCTCTTTTTGAGCAATAGGTTTCCTTTCCGAAAGCATACCTTATAGAATACCGTGGAGAGGCAGAGGATTGTGATACTTGTAGCGTAGAATTTTCTCTTCAGAGTCCCAAGTCTGCGTCGAGCCATATTAATCTGCAGATATGTTCAACCTATCACTTGTCAGATAGTGTAGAAAATCTGCAAAACAAGTCACATACTTAAGTTTCCCTCTACTCATTTTAGTTGCTAATCTTAAGAAGCCCAGATTGTTGATTTTATCTTATAACTGGTTGTCTGAAAGCTATACTTAGGAACAAGTGAAACATGTATCACACCAGCATCAAGAGCGTTAATGAAGTTAGCATTTAATGGGCAACTGTTTGTGGTATCAGCTTAGTTCAAATGACAGCATACTTCTGAGTTATAAATGTTTTGGATAAATTATTAACACAGGCGAAAGAGAAACAGAAAAAGCAAAATTGATAATTTTGAAGAAAAGCAACTTTCTTTAATAATCTCTATTTCCCCAAAAGAACAAAGTGGTCAAAAATTCTACTGTTGAGGGATGCTTAATGTTAAGGTATAAAAGTTTCCATTTCAAATAAATTTCTTGTTGGGATACGGTGGTAATATCCCCGGATGAGTAATCTGAAGGCTCGGGCAAATGGTTCAAAATTCACCATGGAATTTAAATACAGCTAGTACATCTGCAGTTAAAAGCTACTCTTAGTAATAGTTACCATGAAACTACCTTGATTGTTGCACAATCCCATCGGGTTTGTCAGGAGAATTGAAACTATTTGGCCCACTTGTGACTCCAAGCGCACAGCAATGAGGCTATTAACTGCCCTCTGAGGTGGTTCTGTGCACAGCTCAAGGACAATTAGGGATTGGGAACAACTGCTGGCTTTGTCAGTAAAGCCCACTTCCCTGGAAATAATGAAGAACAAGATTCCACACAAAAGCCTCTCTCTAAAATTAGAATGACAGAGAGGAATTTCACCAAGCTGGAGATTTGAAGAAAACGTACTGATGCTTAAAAAGAAAAATACCTGAATGAAACTTCAAAAGCAGAATTTTAAAAAAACTTTAGCAAATGTTATGAGAGTACTGATAAATGTGAATATATCACTAACAGATGACTACCCTACATATTTCTTCCAAATGTAAACCACTTCATAGAATTGGTGCTCTGGAAAATAAAAGGGTTCAACCATGTCTCTGGAATCATATTTCTTCTGGGGGTAATCTGCTGAACACCACTATCTTTTTCTGATTACATGCATCTTTATGACCTATTTGTGTTCCTCCACCCTGGAGAAAGACTGTTCCCTTTCACTGTTTTCAAGTGAAACATTAGTTTGTCAATTCAAAGATTACAACAGCATTATTGTTATACACGACAGTTTTTTTTAAATTCACTCATGAGATATGGGTCTTGCTAGACCAGCATCTATTGTCCATCCCTAATTGCCCTTGAGAAGGCAGAGGAAAGCTGCCTGGATTCACTGCAGTTCAAGTGCCGTACGTAGATTTTGTTTGGATTTGATCAGGGCAGAGAATGAACTGTGAGTTAAAATCTCTTAGGACACATATTGTTGATGTCAGTCGAGGGTTTAGCACCACCTCATATACCACAGACCTACTTCTAACACCTATCCATTTAATTTACTTCTTTCCTCAGGATTCGAGCAAACGTGGAAAGAGGGACAAACTTTGTTTTCCCTGTAAATTAACTAACATTTAAATATTTTCCTATTTATCCTTCAGAACTATCATTGCTTTTAATTCCCTGGAAATTCCCTTCCTCTCCAATATCCTTTCTAGTCACGATCCTGATGCAATGAATTCTGTATGTTCTTTTTACTGGATTACCATCTATAAAAAGTCAGTTCTCACCATTCAAGAGGTTCCACCTCACTGTTAATAATTACTTTTTCACAGATTTACTTGAAAAAGACCCTAAAATTCTTCCTGTTTTATCAAGTTTTTTCTCTAGCTCTCTCCTAGCATGCATTAGCCTACTCAATAATTTTTCCTATTTTCTCATAATCTCTCATTCCGAATCCAAATTAGTTTTCTTCATTATTAAGTGATCTCCAATTTGCATATGGCATTAAGTAAACACCAGCAATTCTTCTGTAGCTCCCTTTGTTTAAAGAAAACTCGATGTCAACTTTAGTCAACTGTTTCCATTTTATATTATTATTCAAAAATGTTTGAGTTCCTTTTACTTTACCAGCTATTTTCTCTATCGTACTCCTTCGCCTCTTATGTCCTTCCTTTAAATTTAACTCTGTATGCTCTGAATTCTGAGTAGTTTTCAATTATATTCTGAATGCTCCTTCTTCTGTTTTACTTTAATTTCTACATCCAGAATGGGTTGGGATATCTGGTCGGCATGGACGAGTTGGACCGAAGGGTCTGTTTTCGTGCTGTACACCTCTATAACTCTATGATCTGTCTCATTCTTGGACACATGCATCTCCATCAAGGAAGGGCACCTCAGCACCTCACTTTACCGCAAACCCACAGATAACCTCATGATGCTGCACTTCTCCAGCTTCCACCCTAAACATATTAAAACAGCCATCCCCTATGGACAGGCCGTACACATACACAGGATATGTACAGGTAAGGAGGAACGTGACATACACCTGAAGGTGTTGAAGGATGCCCTCATAAGAACAGGGTACAATGCTCAACTCATTGATCACCAGTTCCGATGTGCCACAGTGGGAAACTGTAATGACCCCCTCAGGAAAGAGACACAGAATGCACTCCATTGTCCAGTACTTCCTGGGAGTGGAGAAACTACGCCATGTTCTTTGCAGCCTGCAACACATTATCGATGAGGATGAGCACCTCACCAAGACCTTCCCTGTGCCTCCACTTCTCACCTTTAAACAACCGCCAAATCTTTAACAGACCATTATTCGCAGCAAACTGCCCAGCCTTCAGGACAACATCAACCACAACACTGTACAGCCCTGTCATGGCAACCACTGCAAGACATGTCAGAGTGTCGACATGGATACCCCCACTACACATGGGGACACAACCCACCATGTATACGACAGGTACTCATGTGACTCGGCCAACGCAGTCTATCATACCCTGCAGGCAAGAATGCCCACTACACTATACACTCACATATACACACAAGCAGACATACACACTCTTACATACTCTCACATAGACCCTCTCTCATACTTACGCTCTCTCTCAGACACACACATACATCCCCACACTCACATCCACGCACACACTCTCTCACAGGCTTATACCCTGTCACACTCAAGCAGACACTCTACCAAGCTCACACATACAAACACGCACACACTCTCATGTGCACTCACGCTCACACTCTCTCTGTCTTACATGCACACACACACATCTATGGAATGAATTTGCATTTGCAGAATTGTATTTTCAGACACTTTCGATTTTTATTCAAAAAGCACACAACCTGCAGGCAGTCAATGCAGACAGTCAATCCATATAACCCTTTATAATTTCCTACTTTGGAAACAGAACTAGTCTGACTCAAGAGTGGGATACAGACAGACTCTAACCTCACACCTTTAATACACTGTCTGAGCTGAGATGTCACTTTTTTTTATAAAACCTTAAGTTATCTCGAAAACGCAACTTCGAAGAAGTTGTGGGATTTACATATTAATGCACTAAAACCTGCAACCCATTCTAAAAGATGAAAGACTTTGAGCAGTCTAGGTTTGTTCAATATATTATTTTAATTGCATGACACTGTGATCTTTTGCTATAGATTCTGTGTCTTATGATTCTGCCTCACTAGTTACCTGATGAAGGAGCAGCGCTCTGAAAGCTCGTGCTTCCAAATAAACCTGTAGGATTATAACCTGATGTTGTTTGATTTTTAGCTCTTTGAAAAGGCCATCCTGATCTCATGCTCATATTTCTGTTGGTGGCCTGCTGCAATGATCCAGTGAAGCCAGGATGGAGGAAAAGTATCTAATTTTCTGCTGAAGCACTTTACAGCCTTCAGGGCTCAACACTGAGTTCAACAATTTCAGACCATGACCTCTGTCCTCCATTTTGCCTAATTCCTTCCACCCCATGTCCAGTCTTCTTGGCTTTGTTTACCACAGAGCTGAGCTATATTCTACTGTCAGGTTCACCAGCTCTTCTACATTCTGTCAGATGTGAAAAGTCTTCTTCATCTTTGCAAGATAATGAAAGAATATCTTTTTATCTGGACAAGTTACAAGTTACTGGGCCTCGTTGAGCTCTGTATTCACATTGCTGCTTTACAAGCAGATGGGGAGGACAGATGGCCCTGGGATGTATGCGTAGAGTGGGATTAAGCTGGCAATAGCGAGTGGACTGGTTTGTACAATTGTGACCCAGTGGTGGCCACCAAATGTTATCAGCCTGATACAGCTCTCTGATTGGTTTCTGGATAACTGCGCAACCTTGTGGAGGTGCATGATACAGTGGCAAAAGATTTTCCAGGTTTGAAGAAGCAAAGTTTTATCTCGATCTCGGGCCTGAAGGTAGTCAGTTATTTTCTCCTACCATTTGCCAAAAAGTGCTGCCTCTAACCAGCAACTGTGAAACTAAACAATGATTGTCTATCTTCAGCAAGGAAATGAGACTCTGGAAGGAAGGAGTTTGGAGAATACAACATAGAACAGTAGGAGGGACAGGATCAGGCCCTTCAGCCCACCATGTCTGCACTGACCATGATGCCATTCTCAATTAATCCCATCTGCCTGTACATGGTTCATATCATTCTATTCCCCGTCTGTTCATGTCTCAGAAAGTCTTGGGAAGGTGAAGGAATACTTCATCTAAGTCCATAGATGGATGCTAATGAACTGTTTTTGCCTCTTACACTTTTTTTTGGTCTGTGTCTGTTGAGGCTTTAAAAAGGGGTTAAGAGTTTTAACTAATACAGTCATTTGTTGATAGTTCATTTGTGATTAGAATTTACTTATTTGTAATAAATAGTACTTGTTGTTAAATACATGAACCTGGTTAACGTTTTCATAAAATCCCTACAGTATAGGTAAAGAGCATCCCACTCCCTCCACCCCACCGTAACCCCAAGTTTACCATGGCTAATCCACCTAGCCTGGACACTATGGGGCAGGTTAGCATGACCAGTCCCCATCTAACCTGCATGTCTTTGGACTGTGGGAGGAAACCGGAGCACCCAGACAAAACCTACACAGTCATGGAGCGAATTTGCAAACTCCACACAGTCACTCGAATTTATGTACATTGATTACATCGTTAACTTTTATGCTGTCCCTGGGAATAGTGGGTCTTGAGAATCAATGTCATTCCCAAATGGGTCACAACACTTTTCTCATAGCTCCCCAAGAGAAAGAAGTCCTTCAAATCCTAATGCATTGCCTACCTCTTCCAGTGAGAATGTTTCACATGGCAATGGAGATCCCAGCCAAGGGAGGATGCTATCAGACAAGGTCACTGTCCCTGAAAATCATACCTGGGGACTTCAATTGCAACCCACAAAACGTTGGGTCCATGCTTTGCTGGGTGATGGAAATCCTATTAATAATGTACGTTGTCAATGATGTGAGACAATAAAAAGGTGCCCCGATGGAAAACCAGCATTCCTTTCTGATGAAGATACTCATTTCAATAACCCTGGCAGCACCCCAGCAGCATACTGCATTTCAGCAAATGCAAAAGCAGTGTGAATGAATGCCTATTTATAGATGCACACATAAAGAAACAACTATGCCACCTCCACGCGTTCAAAAGCTCTCTGTCTTCCATACATGTGATCAAACTGCACGCACAAACTCAACCAATCAGCCATTTGTGTGCTACTGTACCTGAACAACACAATGCATACCTGCAACCACAGGTTCCTGAGGTGGGCAGGGAGCATGACTACAGGTCTTGCTTCTGGTAAAAAGACGCTAATACTTGGTAATGAATGCATTGTTCACACTGGAGCACCATTTTGAAATAACCAAGTAAGGTCTAACCAATATGTCTTTAGGTCTCAGCAATGCCCTGACATGTGTACATCTGAGGTGGACACAGCCTGTTGACCTCTATAACCTGGTGACCTCTATAACCTGCTGACCATGATGATTACACTGGGTATCCTTCAGGGACTCAGGGTCTGAAGGCTGCAGCCTGCTGAGATGCTCCTGCAGAGACAGGCTTCACCCTCATCAGTCAGACCGACTGCTGCAGGCATTGGGGTCACCAGAAGAGCACAGCTAGAGGAGCAGGACACCTTTGGCATGCCCTTAGATGAAGCTTCCAAGCTGCCTGGCTGGCGCTCTTCCTCCCTCTGGATGTCTGATGTCGCCTTGAGGTGGAGGAACCTCTGAAGGGAGGTGCAGGTGCCTCAGCCTACTTCTGCCTCACCATCAAGGCTGTGCATCAAAGGGTGTGGGTTCATGCAGCAGCCACCAAATGCTCTGCTAAACCCAGCTCTCCAAGCTGCTTGCCACCCTCTCCATGCTGCCAATCCGATGCTCACACGCCATAGCCATGTAAATAGCTAGGACCTGGACAGCCTCATCCATTTTCACTCTCATCGATACTTGTGCAGCCTCTCCCTGACGTTCAGCTGCCTTCCCTGCGGATACCAGATGTCACCTACAGCCAAGGACAGAAGGAACAACCAAATGCAGCTCAGCAGGTACCTGTCCCCAGCAGAGCTCTGAATGTCAGAGACCTCAGACTTTGCTGCCTCCATCACTGTGGAGTCAAAGGTGTGGCACTGGAAAAGCACAGCAGGTCAGGCAGCATCCGAAGAGCAGGAGAATCGACGTTTCAAGCTCCTTGGACGCTGCCTGTCCTGCTGTGGTTTTCCAGCACCACGCTTTTGACTCTGATGTTTGATATCTGCTGAAATCACTTTCTGCATCACTGTGGATGCAGGTCAGTGGTATGCTCACAGACTGTGAACCTGAAACTGCTACTGATAGCGATCTCATCAAGGTGAATGTCTCGGAGGTGAGGCTGCAGTTGCTCACCAGAACTGCGCATCCTCTGAGCAATCAGAGAGAAATCGTGCTGTTGCTGCTGTGTGCAAACTGTGGTGTCTTCTACTTCCTCCTCTTCTGGTTTCCCTCAGTTCATGTAATGGAGAAAACATTAACTGCAAAATGTGCACAGTCCCTTATGTAAACAAGTTTCTGGCACTGTCTGTACAGACTGCAGGCTCCCTCATTGCTTCCTGGGAGATACGTGTCTATCTGCATGGGCACATTTACTGCCATCCTCTGTCAGCTCTGCAGACTGCCTTTGTGAAGGGGTGAGGATATGTACATCTGGTATTCCATCACCGGTCTGGGCTGTCTCCCTGTTGCTGTAGGCAATCTTGACACACAGACAAAAGAGAGAGAAGAATTCAGTGTAATCGCAATGGGTGCACGTGTTTTTTGAGCGTGCTTAGCCAAACCAGGTCGTGAGCTTCCCCAGTTAGAGATTAGCTGCAGCATTGTTGTCCAACTGTTAGACAAGGAGGCAGGTGTCAGGCACTGACTGCACACACCCCATGTGGTGCTGAGGCAACAGGCAATCATGCTTTCTGACATCACCTTATAAAGGCACCATTAGACTGAGACATCCTCTCATGCAGTGAATAGACAGAGCCATGTAGCTTTACAAAGTGCAGGAGGTGGTTCACCCTGTCCCTGCACTGGGCTCCAAATCTTCTCTGAAGCCTACAGGCACTGACCTGGGCTGTTACCTCAATGTAACAAGCCGAAGTGTGATGGGGAGTGCGCTTCGGGAGCTTTCTGCTGTTATCCCTGAGAAAGAGAAACTCCTGTCTTACCTCTAATGACTTGTTGCTACAATGAGAAGATGGGATGGAAAGGGGGCACTTTCTGCTCATTTTAAGACATTTCCAAGGCTGGAGTGTGAACGAAACAGGCTCCAGTGATGCTGCAGGCATCGATGACTGAAGGGCTTCTAAATGTGGTATTCAGAACTTCAGTCGCAGAAAGTACCAGCAAAGAAAAGAATGTCTTTCCCCACTCCCATACGTATCACTATTCAAATCCCAAAACAACCCACTCGTATGCATGGGTAATGAATTGAAAACCACATCAATGCATAAGAAACTCTGACCCAGCCCTGAACAAAGTGACAATCTCTAATTAGGCAGTCTTACCAAGCAAAGGCTTAAATAATGGAAGACTGCACCCACTATTTCAGAAGGAAGAGTCTCCCGTTTAATATGGTAATGAGGAAAAATTTCTCTCAGAGTCAATAACCTTTCGAATTTTCTTTCCCAGACGCCTTGGATTAATGAACTTTATGTAAGACTGCATCAGAGAGTTTCATGAACTGTAGGGAAGTCAAGAACACTGGGGAACAGGATGAAAAGGACAAGATCAGGTCAGCTATAATATTATGCAATGGCAGATCAGGCCTGAGGTGTCAGAAGGCCTTTTACTGCTGGTAAATTTTGAGTTCTTACTCAATAATAAATGAAAGCAATTAAGATATCACAGATTATAATTTTTTGTATGAAATTAAAGTTTGAAATCTAGAAAGAAAATGAAAGATGCAATCGTGCATGATTTTCCAATTAATATTGGTGCATCTGCACACTGTCAGAAACACTCAGTTTGACTTCATCAAGAACCAAGCAGTATGGGAGATCTACAAGTGGAAACAACTTCAATGTTCCCCTCCCCCATTGTGACTGTAGCAAATCAACATTCTCAGATGTGGTTCAAAAACATTTCAAAGCTTTCAACAGAAAAACATCCACTTCAAAAAAATCCCAGACACCTTGCCAGAGGCATAAAGGAAGTACATACGGATCCAAATTAGACATGAGGAAACAGGAGCCAGGATTGTCTGTTTTGGGGTCAGATTTGAACAGGGTGAGCCTTGAATTGTTATGTGTACTGGATTCCTGTTCACTTACTGTCAGTCAGGGTGGGACTGGCAATGGATCTCACTGAGATTCTTCACAGACTCCCCATCACTGACACTGCTGCTTATCCTGAGGGAGGAATTTCTTCTATGTCCCAAAACATTCTACAGCACCACAGGGAAATTGAGATGTCATATTAGCCGGAGGCCTGGCAGGACATCATCAATCCCAACATGGATTCAATGCTGGAGGCCATGAAGTAGAGGTAGCAGGTCCTGTTCCCAAAGGAGCAGAAGGAGGCCATTGTGTCGTACAGCAATGTTCAGCATCATTGATTATTTACAAGATGAAGGAGATAGATAGAATTGTTCGGGCTAAAGGAATCAAAGGGCATGCAGAGAAAGTGAATCAGAGTACTGAAACTGAATGATCAGCCACAATCATGTTGAATGGCAGGTCTCTAGGGCTGAATGGACCACTCCTGCCTCCACTTCCTCCTCCTCCTCCTCCTCACTCACCCCTTGCTGCATTGATCAGCTGTCTCACCACCCACAAGTTTCACACCTCTCTGAAGGGCCAGGCTATAGAAAGTGCAGCAGACCAGAGCAATGATTGAGACTCTTGAAGGACAGTATTCAAAGGTGCCATCCAAATGACGCAGACACTGGAATTGCATCTTCTGAAGCCTGATGACCCATTCAGTGCTCTTCCTACTCATCAAGTAGCACTGGTTTTATCATCTCAGTGCCACTTGGGTCGGAAACACCTTTTCAAACGATTTGGCCCTGGCTCTTTAGGACTCATCTACACAATTTAGGGGCTAAAGTGAATATCGGAGACTTGGTGGATTGGAAGAGGATGAAGGAGTTATGGCAGCTACCAGGAAGGCAAGTGTATACCCAAAGAAAGCTCTTGTTGTATTTGCACAGCAGTTTGAGGTTGAGGGAGTGGAAGCCTTTCCTATTAATAGAATTCACTGAGGGGTCACTGAGTGCTCTGATGGTTGGAGTGGAGGATGATCTCCCCACTGGGGGGAGCCACAATGGTGGCAAAACCTGGTGCCCTTGCAGCTGCGACAGTTCAGTGATTGTGAATGCGATATGTTGGGCAGCTTGGCAAAAGGGGCATCTGTGACCCAGGGAATGCAAATCAGTCGGTTTGATGCAGCAAATTCTGCAGCTGAATCTTGAAAGGTTCCAGTGACAAAGAAATTCAAGGCTGAAGTTGACACAGGCAGGACATAATGACGCTCAGTGGTTTGATGTTGACACTGATCAGGGCACGGATGCTGTGACTGTCTGCCGACAGAGTCAGTCGCATTCAGCAACAATTCACAGTTGTGAGCCATCCACAGTGGAGTGGAATGAGAATAGGAGTGGATCTCATATCGGGTTTTGTTGAATTGTGGGAGACTGAGCAATGCACTGCACTGGGCTGCTGCTTATTCCAGTAACAAACAGACGCCTGGCAAAACTCATCATACTGAAGCTTCAAAAGGATATTACTGCAGCCACCAACAAAGTGATACCATTCTTTCGAAATGGAGCTAGCCAATTGTCACCATTACGGCACAATGAAGTTTTGAAAATGTTGTGATCACATGAACAGCAAACAAAGTCAAAATCTACCCTCGTGTGTTATTCAGTGCTTTGAAAGACAGCCTTACAGGAAGTATACAGCATCAAAAACATAGCCTAAGCTAAAAGATACAACAGAAGTAACTACTTCAAATAATATGACATATACTTGATAATTAATTATTGTTATGGACTAGGCCAGACCACTCAAAACATTCTTAAGCAGGCAGCCCCAGACCACAACTTTGCAATTTGTTTCAATAAGTGTACAGTGAAAATTACCTGGATTAAGTTGGCTAGGTTGACTACTAGATTTTGAAACTCACAAAACTTTATTCACTAAATTACACAATGAAACACAAAGGACAGAATAAAGAACCCCCACACAGAACTCAAACTATCCAACTAGACTTTATTATACTGTTCCGAATATACACAACAGTCCCAATAAGCAAACTCCCTTTAAAAACCAGTATAAAAAGGACACATGCTTACAGGCTGAAGTTGAAGGCAGAGAAGAGGGAGAGTTTCCTCACAGCTCCCTGTTGAACTTCCCAGTTCAAGACTGAACTAAAACTGCTCAGCTCAGCTAGAGAGATGACCGCTCCCCTCTTTTTGTGCGGGTCACTTCTAAAGCATGAGCACTTTGGTCTATATATAAACAAAAGGCCTCTCAAAATCTTTTTCATCTCTGTACCAAACCAGTCTGATCAGAGTCCACCTGGTTTATTACCCCTCTGAACAAAATCAAGGACAGAGTCTCCTTGTGCCAAGGAACAGCTTTTAGGAAAAAAGGGACTAGCTTTGTGACACCTCCCCCCTTAAAAAAAGAACCATCAATACTAATATATGGCTTCATTTTTAACCCTTCAAAACCCGGCTAGTAGTCTAAATACATGTATACACTATATTAACTATAAATATGCAAACATGCCCAGTCACAAGCTATTTCAGGGCACAGCATACTCACCACCGACCGACCCCGTATCTCATTCGAGTCTCGATAACGCATCGGCAATCACGTTTTTGTGACCTGCCACCTGCACAATTGCCAAATGGAATGGCTGCAACAACAAACTCCATCTAAACAGTCGGGCATTTTTGTCCTTAAATTTCTCCTCAAATGTCAATGGGTTGTGAAAAATCCAGTTTATACGATTGTCTCAGATGCATGGCTGGTAATATAAACACTGAAATGTTGTAATGCCAATACCAAGCTTAAAGTCTCTTTCTCCACCATTCAATATTTCTGAATAAGAACGTTCAACTTCCTGGAAAAATACCCAATGGGTCTTTCCATTCCTTTGTCATCCTCCTGCTGGAACACCGCACCAACACCACATCACTGGCATCGATAGCCTCCTTGAAAGACTTCAAGGTGTGGCTAATACTAGGGCAGTGGCTAACACAGTTTTTAGGCTGTCAAATGCCTTTTGACAGTCTGCTGTCCACTGAAACTTCTTGCCCTTTAACAATTCAGTGAGTGGAACAGCCACACTTCTAAAGTTCAGCACAAACTTTCGTTGAGATCGACTCAACCCCAGGAACCGTAGTACTGCCTTTTTTGCCGACAGTGTGGGAAACTCTGCAATTACTTTTGTTTTTGCCTCCCATGGGGCCATTTGTCCATGTCCAATAACATAGCCCAGGAAGGTGACTTTGGCAATTTCACTTTTAGCTAAATTTACCACCAAGCCTGCCTTCCGAAGTCAATCGAACAAGTCCGATAAATGCTGTAAATGTTCCTTCCATGAGTGACTAAAAGTTAGCAGGTCATCAATATACACCACACAGTTGGGTAATCTGGCAATGACCGTATTGGTTAATCTCTGAAATGTGGCTGGAGCATTTTTCAAACTAAATGGCATGACGTTGAACTGATATAGTCCATTTGGCATTACGAAAGCTGAAATTGCCTTTGCTCTCTCTGTCAGAGGTACTTACCAGTAACCTCTGAACAAGTCCAACTTAGAAATGTAAGCTGCTTGTCCCACTTTTTCGACACAGTCCTCCAACCATGGAATTTGATATGCATCAGTCTTTCGAACGGTGTTGACTTAACGATAGTCCAGTTGGGTACCATCTGGCTTTGGCACTATGACTGTGGGTGAACTCCAGTCACTGTTATTCACTTGTATTATGCCATTTTGGAGCATGTGCTCTATCTCCTTCTGAACCTGTGCCAACTTCAGAGGGTTATGCCTATAAGGATGTTGCTTAATCAGAACAGCATCTCCTATATCTATATTATGCACAATTAGGTTAGTACTTCCCAGTTTGTTTCCGCATATCTCCCCATGTGACAGTAATAACTCCTTCAGGTAATTTCGATTTGCTTGTGGAAGGTAACTCAATAATTAATCCCAATCTTTGACAACCTGCTCATTGCCCACTTTAATTTGAGGAATGTCCAATTCAGAATCCTCTGAACTTGGTTCTTCCTTCTGTGCTGTAATCATTAACACCTTCTCCTCTTGCTTTCCTTCCCTCTCAAAATACCTTTGAGCATATTCACATGACACACTCTGAGATTTCTTCCAGTTTGGAGTCCTTATCAAGTAGTTCACCTCACTCAATTTCTTCTCAATTTGATAAGATCCACTAAACCTTGTTTTTTAAGGCTCACCTATCACTGGAAGTAACACCAATACCTTATCCCCCATTGCAAAATTGCACATTTGTGATTTCTTCTCCGCTTCCTGTTTCATTGTATGTTGTGATACTTTTAAATGCAGTCTAGCCAACTCTCTGGCTCTATTTAATAATTCTCTAAAATTTGACATGGTGTCCAAATGGGTGGTTTCTGAATTCTAAATTATTAATTTCCCCTTAATCAGTTTTAACAGTCCTCTTACTTTATCCCCAAAAATTAATTCAAATGGACTGAATTTGATTGACTCATTTCGGTGCATCTCTGATCACAAAAAGTACAAACAAAATTCCCTTATCCCAATCATCTGGATAATCCTGACCATAAACCCTTAACATGGTATTCAGTGTTTAATGCCATCTCTCTAGCACGCTTTGCAATTCCAGATAGTACGCAATAGATTTGAATTGCTTGATTCCGAGGTATCCACGACCTCCTTGAATAGTTTGGATTTGAAGTTTGATTCTTGATCTGACTGGATCTCTATTGGTAGTCCATATCTAGTAAAAATTTAAGTACTTATTCTACAACCCTTTTAGCTGTGATGTTGCATAATGGGATTGCATTGTAGAGCTAGTCGACACACCCATTATTGTTAATAAATACTTACTCCCACTTTTTCATAGAGGTAGGGGACCTACACAATCAATCACGACTCTTGTGGAAAGTTCCTTAAATGCTGGAATAGGGTTTAACGGTGCAGGTTTTATTACTGCCTGTGACTTTCTGATTAGCTGACATGTATGACACGTCTGGCAAAATTCAACTACATCTTTGTGTAGTCCAGGCCAGTAAAAATGATTTTGTATTTTAGCCTGTGTTTTCCTTACCCCAAATGACCTCCAAGCGGTAGCTCATGCGCCACTCACAGCACCTCCTTTCTATACTCTACTGGCAAAACAATTTGATGAATCTCTGCCCATCTCTCACCTGCTTGAATGTGGGATACTCTCCATTTCCTCGTTACGACATCATTTGTTAAGTAACAATACATAGGAATGCATTCACTTTTTTTCTCTGTATATGCTTCTTGATATAATCGTTTTAACTCCTCATCTTTCTGCTTTAATTCAATCAGCATAGTAGAGTTAAGGTTTACCAACTTGCTCCTTCTCTGTTCCACTTATCTGATCAAAGGAAGTCTCAGATAACACTGTGTCAGCTTCCTTATCTGTGCCTTTTGATCTCTCCAGCTTCAGTTTGTGCCTCTGTGATCTTGTGATCACACAATCAGGGAAATTCCTGGATAAACATTCTCCATGTCTTCAGTTGCCTGCATCTCCACTGGCTTTTGAACTAGAGTAGGCAGCACACCTGCCAGTGAATCAGTTATATAATTTGAAAGGTCAAATTATATTCCTGGAGCTGAGAGTTTATCCAGTACTCCCACCACAAATGCTCCTCTCTTCTCTGGACTCTCTAGCCTCACTTTACATAAGTGAGCACTTTTTGTCTCATCATGAATTTCTGTTACCAGTACCTTTTCCAGCAATAGTCCCTCACTATCTCCTCATCCTTCAGCATTACAGACTGAGAGGATCCTGTGTCCCTTAACATTGTAACCTCCTTACCCACTGCTCCTGGCCTATATCAATAAACTATACCCTTGCATGTATATTTTTTAAGCAGATTTGGCACTTCCTTCTTATTAAATCTCTGATCATCTTGTACACTCTGAGGTAGTTGTCTAACTTTCCTTGTGCTTTTTATTATTAGTCCAACAAAACTCCCAGACTTGTCTGGTTTTCCTACATCTGGCTTTCTCCTCGCCCACCAACATGTGATTTTGTGTGACCCACTTTATTACAATGAAAACACCAGATCTTTTTAACTTCTTTGTCTGTTTCATTTTTATCCTGTGGTAAGATATCCTTATGATCTTCACTGAGATCTACCTTTCCCTTTCCACATGAGGATTTCTCTTTGCCCCTATTTCTCTCCCTCATGGACTGAAATTGATTCTGGAAGCTAAACCGGGTTTTATGAACCAGCTCATAATCACCAACCACGTCAGCTGCTAACCTTGCTGTTCTAACGCTCTGCTCCTCCACATGAGTTTGTACTACCTTCCTCACTAAGCCTACCCTCAGCCATTACCTCCAGTTTTTAAGCTTACTTTCCTCTTTAAGTATCAGTTTTTGAAGTTCAAAAGCTCTCTCTTTTTCTTTATCTGTTCTCTCTTTTACCCTCTCTTCAGCTTTGTATCATTATTCAAACTGTTTCATTCCTGCTGCCCTTGCCTTATCTCTTGCCTCTCACTCTAGCTGCTTCATTTTCGATTGAATTCTTGCCATCTCGATAGATTCTGATGGTTTCTCCAGCAAGTTTAAATGCTGAGGCACTGCTGTAATTATTTCCTCACAGAAGCAGGCAGCTCCAATTCCAGCTTGTCTGCCAATTCCTGCAGCTTGGTCGGATTCACTTTTTGCAATTTTCCAAAGTCACTGCATCCACATTCAGAAAATGTTTAGTGACTGTAAGATCCATTACTATCCCAAGCTTTGTCTACCCAACCAAACCAACACCCAAAATAAAGACACTAGCACCTACCACTCGCTGTTTAAAATCCCACAAAGAGCCCCCAATCTGTTATGGACGAGGACAGACCACTCAAAACATTCTTAAGCAGGCAGCCCCAGACCAAAAATTTGCAATTTGTTTCGGTAAGTAGACAGTGAAAATTTCCCGTTAGCTAGGTTGACTACGAGATTTTAAAACATATAAAAATTTATTCACAAAATTACTCAATGAAACACAAAGAACAGAATAAAGAATCCCTACAGAACTCAACCTATCCAACTAGACTAAATTATGCTGTTCCGAATATACAAACAGTCCCAATAAGCAAACTCCCTTTAAAACCCAGTATAAATGGGACACATGCTTACAGGCTGAAGTTTTTTTTTAGATTAGATTAGATTACATTACAGTGTAGAAACAGGCCCTTCGGCCCAACAAGTCCACACCGACCCGCCGAAGCGAAACCCACCCATACCCCCACATTTACCCCTTACCTAACACTACGGGCAATTTAGCATGGCCAATTCACCTGACCCTGCACATCTTTTTGGACTGTGGGAGGAAACCGGAGCACCGGAGGAAACCCACGCAGACACGGGGAGAACGTGCAAACTCCACACAGTCAGTCGCCTGAGGCGGGAATTGAACCCGGATCTCAGGCGCTGTGAGGCAGCAGTGCTAACCACTGTGCCACCGTGCCGCCCATAAAGTTGAAGGTAGAAAAGAGAGAGAATTTCCACACTGCTCAGCACAGCTCAGCTAGAGTGCTGACCACTCCCCTCTCTTTATACAAGTCACTTAGAGTCATAGAGATGTACAGCACAGAAACAGACCCTTCAGTCCAACTTGTCCATGCCAACCAGATATCCCAACCCAATCTATTCCCTCCTTCCAGCACCTGGCCTATATCCCTCCAAACGCTTCCTATTCATATACCCATCCAAATGCCTTTTAAATGTTGCAATTGTACCAGCCTCCACCACTTCCTCTGGCAGCTCATTCCATACATGTACCACTCTCTGCATGAAAAAGGTCTCTTTTATATCTTTTCCCTCTCACCCTAAACTTATGTCCTCTAGTTCTGGACTCCCCACCCCAGGGAAAAGACTTTGTCTATTTATCCTATCCATGTCCTCATAATTTTATAAACCTCTATAAGGTCATCTCTCAGCCTCCGACGCTCCAGGGAAAACAGCCCCACCTATTCCCTGTAGCTCAAATCCTCCAATCCTGGCAACATCCTTGTAAAGCTTTTCTGAGCCCTTTCAAGTTTCATAACATCCTTCTGATAGGAAGGAGACCAGAATTGCACTTCTAAAGCATGACCACTTTGGTCTGAAGTCTCATCTGTTTACATATACACAAAAGGCATCTCAAAATCCTTTTCATCTCTGTACCAAACTAGCCCAGTTTATTACCCCTCTGAAAAAAATCAAGGACAGAATCTCCTTGAGCCAACGAACAGCTTTTAGGAAAAAAGGACGAGCTTTGTGACATTATGGCTTGTCAAATTTAACAGTAACATTACAGTCCTTTCTGGATTCTGAATTCTCAAATTAATTTGAATTGTCAGCCAAAGTACTACAATCTTGTTTGTAATAACACCACTTGGTAATTACAAAATCCATAATCTCTTCAAAATAATTCATTCATTCAACCAGAATGCGATATCTTACCTATGAGATTTTATGGTATTTTATCAATGGAAATGCAACAATGGTGAGCAGAATTTTATTTCTTCACCTTATCCAGGAGCATAATAATCCATGAAATTCTAACCAACGTTATATGTGCTTTGATACACTCTTGTTTCATTTGATACAAATACTTGAACTGATGGATTGAAAGGCTTTAATGAGTTCACATACTGACTTATCAGAAAACATATATGAAATACAGTTCTGATGAAAAGTACCAACAAAACATTAATTCAGTTCTCTTCATTCAGTTGTAAACTACAATGTGGATCTCCAGTACTTGTTCTGTTACATGAAATGTAGTCTCTGTAGTAGATGGTGCATTATTTTGTATTTATTCCTTCCTTCACTGTTGATCAGCAAAGTTTCCAGGGTTTCTGGTTCACTCACACTGACGAGGTGAGGTGATTATAAGTGGTTTTATTAAGATCCATGGTTTGATACCTTGTTTTCACCTGATTAATGGGCAGTTTCTGAACTCTGGTCTTTTATTTTTCTTTATTGAAGAACTTACTTTGGTTTCTTAGCCTTTGAATGGGCATCATGGCCCACTCTAATAATTTGATTTGATTTACTATTGACACACGTACCAATGAACAATGAAAAGTTTTGTTTTGCCTGCAGTACACGCAGATCGGAATGTGCAGAAGGTGAGCGCGTGATTCTCAGAATTATTTCTGATATCCTCATGATGAACTTAGTTCTACATGTAAGAAATTGATTTATAGAAACTGAATCAATCTCAAATAAATGAAGTGGAAATATGGTATGCACAGTTGATGAACTTTTGATTTCAAAAAGCACTTTGGAAAAACAAGTTTCTTTTATTCTAATTATCCTATCAATGCTTCCCCTCATTCTTTTCCATTATCCTTTATTTTTATTTCCTACACTTTAAATTGTTAACTAGAATTTAACTTTGTGCAGTCTATATTGTTCTCCATTTCCTTTATTTCTGAAAATAAAAATTAAATCTATGCATTTTCATGGCATCTTCTCCCACTCTTTGATCTAGTAACTGTAACTGTTGTTTATACCCCCTTGGGGACTCCCAAAAAGGTCTTCACCCCTCATCATTCACCTTGGGTATTTCCTTTTAGCTAACTGCTGCATCACCCTTTCTCTCTCCCCACCTTGCCATGAGACTGCCACATTGACCTTGTCTTGAACTCTGGGACTTCGATACATGGATTCGCTTGAGAATGCCATTACAGATACTGCTGCCACCTGCACTACTGGGCTTACAGAGATACAGTGAATTTTGCATTTGCAGTCATTAAGTATGAGTCATTCTGACCACCCTTTTAGTCAAAGATGGAATTTGCCTGTAGGAAACCAATCTATTTGCTTTTGGTTATAACAGGCAGTTAGCTTCAGACCTTTAAAAATGTTGCTTTTATTTCCCATTTCCCATTTCTACCACCACAAACGTAAATTTAAAAAGTGCTAAAACATGAATTCTCCATTCATCCTAATGCTGCCTCTGCTCACTTTTCTACTCACTGGCTAATCTCACTGAATTTTTATGAGGACTATCCTATTTTCCCTTTTTGCAGTATGGAAGAACAGAGGCATTTAAGACAATGTAAAAGGACTTACACACAAAACGGGACAATTTGGCATCCCTGGAACATGCTCCAACTTGAATAATGGCATCAAATATTTGTCTGCAACCTGAGATTAGTCTTCAACTTCGACAATATCTGAAGTTTAGGGACTCCAAAGCCAAAACCTGAAAGAAGAAATAACACTGAATACTTAAATGCAGCAATAGGTAGAATCACACATCAACTTATATACATAGTGAGTCATTTTAGAATGTACTGCAGTACTTAGTTACTCATTCAATGCAACATTCCTGCACGAGAAAAAAGCAACTTTTTTGACAGCTACTGAACACTATCAACAAGTTAGTCATCAGGAAATCTAATGCATACAGATGAAAATCTGATTGCTACAGTTTTCTATCGTGCACATAACTTAAAATATTTTATTTTTATATTTTATTTCTTGAATTTTATCTTTGGAATTAATTGTATTCTGTTCTGTGAGGCACTGCAATGGGATGGGTAGATGATGTCCACACTATGAGAGACTGGGAGTAAGGAGACGGTATCCTGGACTCCAAATCCCACACAGAGGGCCTGCCACTGAATGGATACTTCCTGAAATAACCACACAGAGGCCAGTATCCTGTCACCGAACCACCCTTTACTTACTTGGGCACAGTACACTGGCTGTGCCCAGCCAGCACAGAGTGAGAACTGAGATTTTAATCTCCAGTTTATTTTTGGTTTATTCGTGGTTATGCAAAATACAATACAATAGTAACAATACATAAGAAAAATAGAGACACAACCATTGCGTGCCCAAAATCTCAAATAACACGACATAAAACATATATCAAATTTTCACACAAGTCACTGTCCTTTTAAAAGGTAACACCCAATGACAGAAATCCAGAAAAGAGACCCCAAGGGCAAAGTTTACAGCAAGCAAAAGGCCGCAATATACAGTTACAAACACTCTATACATCACCCACACCCAGGCACGAAAGAAAATAGTCTACAAAACACAACATAGCTGAAAACAGCATTCAACAATGAAAAACCCTGATTACATAACTCAACTTCCCCCACACGTCCAGGTCCCCGGGTACCCTACACACCTCTTGACACCAGTCCACACCGCATACTGATCAGACCATCCTTGGCTAGCTTTCCTGCAGGACCGTCGTTGGTCTTTCAGTCTTTCACCATCCTGCGTACTGACCAACCCTCCCCCAGCCCACTTTCCTCTGGGTTGGTCGGATGCCACTCAGCTCCCATTCACCCTGCGTATTGACCGACCCTGCCCCCGGCCTGCTTTTCTCTGGACGGGTCATCGGCCACCCAGCTCCCAGTCACCCTGCGTACTGACCAACCCTCCCCCAGTCCGCTTTTCTCTGGGTGGGTCGTAAGCCACCCAGCTCCCAGTCACCCCATGTACTGACTGACCATCCGCCGGCCCACTTTCCTACAACCATAAGAAATAGGTGAGGGAGTAAGGCCATTCAGCCCATCGAGGCCACTCCGCCATTCAATCATGGCTGATGGGCATTTCAACTCCACTTACCTGCACTGTCCCTGTAGCCCTTAATTCTTTGCAAGATTAAGAATTTATCAATCTCTGCCTTCAAGACATTTTACATCCTGGCCTCCACTGCACTCCGTGGCAATGATTTCCACAGGCCCATCACTCTCTGACTGAAGACATGTCTCCTCATTTCTGTTCTAGATTGACCCCCTATAATTCTAAGGCTGTGCCCATGAGTCCTTGTCTCCCCACCTAACGGAAACAATTTCCCAGCGTCCACTCTTTCTAAGGCATGCATTATCTTGTAAGTTTCTATTAGATCTCCCCTCAATCTTCTAAACACTAACGAATACAATCCCAGGATGCTCATCCTCATCGTATGATAGGCCTACCATTCCAGGGATCATCCGTGTAAATCTCCGCTGGACACGCTCCAGTGCCAGTATGTCCTTCCTGAGGGGTGGGGCCCAAAACTGGACAAAGTATTCTAAATGGGGCCTAACTAGGCTTTATAAAGTCTCTGTAGCACATTGCTACTTTTCATTCCAACCCTCTTGAGATAAATGACAACATTACATTTGCGTTCTGAACAACGGACTCAACCTGCAAATCAACCTTTAGAGAATCCTGCACTAGCACTCCCAGATCCATTTATATTTTGGCTTTATGAATTTTCTCACTGTTTAGAAAATAGTCAATGCCTGTGTTCTTTTTTCCAAAGTGCAAGACCTCGCATTTGCTCACACTGAAAGTCATCAGCCATTTCTTGGACCACTGTCCTAAACTGTCTAAATCTTTCTGCAGCCTCCCCACCTCCTCAGTACTACCTGCCTGCCCACCTAACTTCGTATCATCAGCAAACTTCACCAAAATGCCCCCAGTCCCTTCGCCCAGATCTTTAATATATAAAGTGAACAGCTGCAGCCCCAACACTGAACCCTGCGGGACACGACTTGTGGAGAGAACTTTTATCCCAATTCTCTGCCTTCTGTCAGACAGCCAATCCTGAATCCATGATTGGAACACCATGGACCCTCACCTTACTCAGCAGCCTCCCGTGAGGTACCTTATCAAAGTTATTTTGTAAGTCTAAGTAGATAACATCCACTGCATTGCCCTAGTCTAACCTACTTGTTACCTCTTCAAAGAATTCTAACAGGTTTGTCAGGCATGATCTCCCCTTATTAAATCCATGCTGACTTGTTCTAATCCGACCCTGCACTTCCAAGAATTTAGAAATCTCATCCTTAACGATGGATTCTAAATTTTACCTACAACCGAGGTTAAGCTAATCAGCCTATAATTTTCCATCTTTTGTTTTGATCCTTTCTTGAACAAGGGGGTTACAACAGTGATTTTCCAATCATCTGGGACTTTCCCTGACTCCAGTGATTTTTGAAACATTATAACCAATGCCTCCACTAGTTCTTCAGCCATCTCCTGTAGAACTCTAGAATGGAGCCCATCTGGACCAGGCCTTTTAGCTTTTTAAGTACTTTCTTGTTTGTAATGGCTACCATACTCAACTCTGCCCCTTGACTCTCCTTAATTGTTGGGATATTTATCATGTCTTCCACTGTGAAGACTGACACAAAGTATTTATTAAGTTCTTCAGCTATTTCCTTATCTCCCATCACTAGCCTTCCAGCATCAGTTTGGAGTGGCCCAATGTCTACTTTTGCCTCTCGTTTGTTTCTTATGATTTGAAAGAAACTTTTACTATCATTTCTAATATTGCTGGCTAGCTTACCTTCATATTTGATCTTCTTCTTCCTTATTTCTCTCTTTGTTATCCTCTGTTTGTTTTTGTAGTCTTCCCAATCTTCTGATTTCCCAGTGCTCTTGGCCACTTTATAGGCTCTCTCTTTTTCTATGATACATTTCTTGACTTCCTTTGTCAGCCATAGTTGTCTAATCCCCACCCAGGGTAATCTTTCTTTTCTTTGGAATGAATTAGTTGTCAGCCTTCTGGTCTTCGGTCACCCTGCATACTGACTAACCCTCCCCCAGGCCTGTTTTTTTTTAAGATAACCTCAGCAGTAGTGCTTATTTTTTCCCAGCATCCATGTGATGTGTGTGCAGGTGCAAGACACAGTGGAAGACAACTGGTGTACAAATCTTCATTCATTTTCCACCACCAGGAAGAAAGGAAACACCAGTGACAAGCAATGATCAAGATTAGAGTCAAGTTTAGAGTGGTGCTGGAAAAGCACAGCAGGTCAGGCAGCATCCGAGGGGCAGGAAAATCGACATTTCGGGCAAAGCCCTTCATTAGGAATAATGATGCCTAGGGCCTAGTGATGATGCCTTTCACCTAGTGACATCAATGTCCTTCTAATCAAAGGGCGATGCTGCGTGATCAAAAAAGTGAAGGGGAGGGCAGTAATTCAATCAAAATAGAGTTGGAGGGGGAAGTGAAGCACACCACTCCCTGCAGTGCCCACCTCTCCCTGCCCACTTTTATTTTTTGTTTTAACTCCCTTACCCTGTCCTGTCTCTTGTTATGGACTAGGCCTGGCACCCTCAAAATATTTTAAGAAGGCAGCCTTAACCCTAAAGTTTTCTTATTTTAAGGGTAGATGTGAGGTGGATATTCCAGGAGAGATGCAGCTGGTTAAACCACGCGGCTTTAAGTAAAACAGAATTTATTTAAACACTACAGTTGAACCACGAACAAAAGAAAACAGAATTTAGAATAACTTTACTGGAAAACGTAACTGACCTGACGCATCAACTCAACACCAGTAACATCCCATAAACACATCCCTTGACAAAAAAGTAAATTCATACACAGGTTCTTACAGGCAGGAGGGATTCCAGGCCCACTTTTTGTTCAGCCAGGGCTTTCCTGATTGGCCCAGGTTAACAACCCCAATCAACAACCTTGTAGTCAATGAGGACACCCTGGTTCCAATTACTACATTTTCCAAACCATTCATAATGCTCCCCAAGTGGATTTGAACGCTGCTCCATTAATTCCCCATCCAACTGGCTCATGGCTGCTCAGTCACAAGCTCAGTCTCCTGCTTAGGCCATGGGCCCATTTCTTCGGAACTTCCTTGCAACTTAAGTAAACATTCAATGAAACCTAGCACCAAGGCCATACTCCAGCTCCTGCTCCATACATGGCTCCAGTCCACCTCCAGGTAGGCATGAGTTGATGCCACACATGCACTGTAGATACCAAAGCTAAACACATTAGAATATCTGAAATGCAAAACAAATGCCATGCTGGGAGGAAATGATAAGGAGGGCTGGTCAATGAGGTGAGAAGATGTGGGTTGATGACCCAGTAACATATTCAATGGTTTTTAGATTAGATTACTTACAGTGTGGAAACAGGCCCTTCAGCCCAACAAGTCCACACCGCCCCGCCGAAGCACAACCCACCCATACCCCTACATTTACCCCTTACCTAACACTACGGGCAATTTAGCATGGCCAATTCACCTAACCTGCACATCTTTGGACTGTGGGAGGAAACCGGAGCACCCGGAGGAAACCCACGCAGACACGGGGAGAACGTGCAAACTCCACACAGTCAGTCGCCTGAGGCAGGAATTGTTGTTCATTCTGACCTCTTTTCATAAACCAAACAGGGCATGGTCTTCCTGCAACCACAAGGCAAGGTTTAACTGAAGGGAACACAAGGTGTATTTTGCATATTATGTTTAAATGACTTACGTAGAATCCATGGGCAACACTTTCAAGAATGTCCTAATCTATACCTCTTCATACATGCATGCCTTTATGACACATGCACAGACAATCACTGACAATGTCCCACACAAAATCATCACCATTGCCAGGTTTTGTATTGTCCCACAACACAGAGGTATAGAATCAGGAAAGAGTTAGCCTGTGTGTCCTCAACTCTGACTCTGCTTCCCATGACATCTCATAGTATCAGGTCAAACATGGTCAATATAACTTCCTGCTGTTTACCACCTTCAGCCTCCCCCCTCAGGGAATGGCACAATTCTACTCCATGTTGAGCACCAGTTGAAGGATCAGCAAGGATGGCAAGGGCACAGAATATAGTCTGGTTGGGGGGGGGCAGGACAGGGGGATTTCAATGGTCAAAACCAAGGGTGGCCCAGTAGCACTTCCACTGGCTGAACCCGAAAGGATATTGTTGGTAGACTGGATCTGCAGTAGGTGGGAAGGGAACCAAAAAGAGGGAAAGTCTACTTTCCTTCATCCTCACCAATCTGCCTGTCACAGGGAGGTGGGGGTAATACATCAGAGCACAAGAGAAAGCTGAAGCAGTTGATTCCATCTTCAGCCGTTGGGGCTGAGTGGATGGTCCACTTTGGCCTCCTCCTGAAGTCCCCTGGTACTGGTTTTCAAACAAATCAATTTATGTCTCGTGCTATCAAGAAATACCCAGGCACTGGATACTGCAAAGGCTATGGGCCCTCTCAGCATTCCAGCAATAGAGCTACAGACTTATGCGCCAGAACTAGGCATGACCCTAGCCAAGCTCTTCCAGTTCAGGTACAAGAATCATCCATCCAGTAATGTGGAAAACAGGTCTGACCTGTACATAACAAGGACAAATCGGACCCAACCCATTTGAGCTTTAACAGTCTATCTCAGGCATCAGAAAAGTAGGGGAAAGTATGATTGACAATGCCATCAGCAGGGAGAAAGTGAGGACTGCAGATGCTGGAGATCAGAGTCGAGAGTGTGATGCTGAATAAGCACAGCAGGTCAGGCAACATCCAAGGAGCACAAGAATCGATATTTCAGGCAAAAGCCTTTCATCAGGAATGAGGCTTGTGGACCGGGGCGGAAAGATAAATGGGAGGGGCTTGGGGTTGGGGGAAGGTATCTGAGAATGTGATAGGTAGATGAAGGTGGGGTGGGGTAAAGGTGACGGGTTAGGGAGGAGGGTGCAGCAGATAGGTGGGAAGGAAGATGGACAGGTCAAGAGGGTGATGCCGAGTTGGAGGCTTGGGACTGGGACAAGGTGGGGGGGGGGAGAGAGGAAATGAGGAAACTGGTGAAATCCACATTTATCCCGTGTGGTTGGAGGGTCCCAAGGTGTAGGATGAGGTATTCTTCCTCCAGGTATCAGGTGGAAAGTATTTGGTGATGGAGGAGGCCCAGAACCTGCATGTCCTTGGTGGAGTGGGAGAAGGAGTTACAGTGTTCAGTCACGGGTAGTGGGATTGGCACTTGCTCAACAACAATCTGCTCACCTACACTCTGTTTTGCCAGGGCCACTCAACTCTTGACCTCATTACAGCCTGGATCCAAATAGGGACAAATATGCTGCATTCAAGAGGTGTGGTGAGAGTGGCAGCCCTGGACATCAAGGCTGCATTTGACGAGTAAGGCACCAAGGAACCCAAACAAAACTGAAATCAATGAGCATCAGGGGAGCTGGAGTTGTTGCTAACACAAAGAAAGGTAGCTGTAGAGGTCTGTATCAATTCTGAGTCCCAGAACTCAGGTGTTCTTCAGGTTGATGTCCTCAGTGCAGCCAGGTTAAGTTGTTTCAATCATAATTGATGAGGACTAATATACTGGCAGGAAGATTTGTTAGAGCTGTTTGGGAAGATTTAAACTATTAAGGGGGCGGGGGGGGGGGGGAGGCGGGAGTGGGGGGGAGAGTGGAACCAAGGGAGAGAGAGAGGAAAGAGATCTATCTGAGACTGGTACAGTTAAGAGAAGAAGCAAGTCAAACAGTCAGGGCAGGCAGGGACAAAGCAAGAAACAAGGTAGGATTGATAAATTAAACTGCATTTATTTCAATGCAAGGGGCCTAGCAGGGAAGGCAGATGAACTCAGGGCATGGTTCGGAACATGGGACTGGCATATCACAGCAATTACAGAAACATAGCTCAGGGATGGGCAGGACTGGCAGCTTAATGTTCCAGGATACAAATGCTACAGGAAGGACAGAAAGGGAGGCAAGAGAGGAGGGGGAGTGGCGTTTTTGATTAGGGATAGCATTACAGCTGTGCTGAGGGAAGATATTCCCGGAAATACATCCAGGGAAGTTATTTGGGTTGAACTGAGAAATAAAAAAAGGGTGATCACCTTATTGGGATTGTATTATAGACCCAATAGTCAGCAGGAAATGGAGAAACAAATTTGTAAGGAGATCTCAATTATCTTTAAGAATAATAGGCTAGTTGTAGTAGGGGATTTTAACTTTCCAAATATAGACTGAGACTGTCATAGTGTTAATGGCTTAGATAGATAGGAATGTGTTAAGTCTGTACATGAAAACTTTCTGATTCAATATGTGGATGTACCTACTACAGAAAAACTTAATGTGCTCTAGGGAAAAAAGGCAGGGCAAATGACTGAAATGTCAGTGGGGGAGCACTTTGGGACAAGCAACCATAATTCTACTAATTTTAAAATAGTGATGGAAAAGGACAGACCAGATCTAAAAGTTGAAGTTCTAAATTGGGGGAAGGCTAATTTGCACGTTATTAGGCAAGAACTTTCAAAAGCTGATTGGGGGCAGATGTTCGCAGGTAAAGGGACGGTTGGAAAATGGGAAACTTTCAGAAATGAGATCACAAGAATCCAGAGAAAGTATATTCGTATTAGGGTAAAAGGAAAGACCGGTAGGTATAGGGAATGCTGGATGACTAAAGACATTGAAAGTTTAGTTAAGAAAAAGAAGGAAGAATATGTCAGGTAGAGACAGGATAGATTGAGTGAATCCTTAGGGGAGTATAAAGGAAGTAGGAGTATACTTAAGAGGGAGATCAGGAGGTCAAAAAGGCGATATGAGATAGCTTTGGCAAATTGGGTTAAGGAGAATCCAAAGGGTTTTTACAAACATATTAAGGACAAAAGGGTAACTAGGTAGAGAATAGGGCCCCTCAAAGATCAGCAAGGCGGCCTTTGTGTGGAGTTGCAGGAGATGGGGGAGATACTAAACAAGTGTTTTGCATCATTGTTTGCTGTGGAAAAGGACATGGAAGACAGAATGTGGGGAAGTAGATGGGGTGACATCTTGAAAAATGCACATATTACAGAGGAGGAAGTGCTGGATGTCTTAAAACACATAAAAGTGGATAAATCCCCTGGACCTGATCAGGTGTACCTGAGACCTCTACGAGAAGGGAGGGAAGTGATTGCTGGGCCTCTTACTGAGATATTTGTATCATCGATAGTCACAGGTGAGGTGCCAGAAGACTGGAGGGCAAACGTGGTGCCACTGTTTAAGAAGGGTGGTAAGGACATTCCAGGGAACTATAGACCAGAGCCTGACGTCAGGGTGGGCAGGTTGTTGGAGGGAATCCTGAGGGACAGGATGTACATGTATTTGGAAAGGCAAGGACTGATTAGGGATAGTCAACTCTGTTTTGTGCAGGAGAAATCATGTCTCACAAACTTGATTGAGTTTTTTGAACAAACAACAGAGGATTGATGAGGGCAGCATGGTGGACATTATTGATATGGACTTCAGTAAGGCTTTTGACAAGGTTCCCCATGGGAGACTGGTTAGCAACATTAGGTCTCACGGAATACAGGGAGAACTAGCCATTTGGATACAGAACTGGCTCAAATGTAAAAAGCAGAGGATGGTGGTAGAGGGTTGTTTTTCAGATAGGAGGCCTGTGGCCTGTGGAGTGCCACAACGATCGGTGCAGGGTCCACTACTTTTCGTCATTTGTATAAGTAATTTGGATGTGAGCAGAAGAGGTACAGTTAGTAAGTTTGCAGATGACACCAAACTTGTAGGTGTAGTCGATAGCGAAGAAGGTTACCTCAGATTACAATGGGATCTTGATCAGATGGGCCAATGGGCTGAGGAGTGGCAGATGGGAGTTTAATTCAGATAAATGTGAGGTGCTGAATTTTGGGAAAGAAAATCTTAGCAGGATGTATACACTTAATGGTAAGGTCCTAGGGATTGTTGCTGAACAAAGAGACCTTGCAGTGGAGGTTCATGGCTCCTTGAAAGTGGAGTCACTGGTAGATAGGATAGTGAAGAAGGTGTGTGGTATGCTTTCCTTTATTGGTCAGAGTATTGAGTACAGGAGTTGGGAGGTCATGTTGCGACTGTACAGGACATTGTTCGGCCACTTTTGGAATATTGCATGCAATTCTGTTATCCTTCCTATCGGAAGGATGTTGTGAAACTTGAAAGGGTTCAGAAAAGATTTACAAGGATGTTGCCAGAGTTGGAGGATTTGAGCTATAGGGAGAGATTTAATAGGCTGGGGCTTTTTTCCCAGGAGTGGTGGAGGCTAAGGGGTTACCTTATAGAGATTTATAAAATCATGAGGGACATGGATAGGATAATTAGACAAAGTCTCTTCCCTGGGATAGGGGAGTCCAGAACTGGAGGGCATAGGTTTAGGCTGAGAGGGGAAAGACATAAAAGAGACTGAAGGGGCAATGTTTCCACGCAGAGGGCAGTACGTATATGGAATGAGCTGCCAGGGGAAGTGGTGGGGGCTAGTACAGTTGCAACATTTAAAAGGCATTTGGATGGGTATATGAATAGGAAGGGTTTGGAGGGATATGGGCCGGGTGCTGGCAGGTGGGACTGGATTGGGTTGGGATATCCGGTCGGCATGGACGGGTTGTTTCCGTGCTGTATATCTCCATGACTCTATGATAAACTGAATCCAAGTTCTTGAAACAACTAATGTGGAATTTGACTTTGTGTTTTCTGGATTAATATTCCAATCCTCTGGATTACCATTCCAGTAATATCATCACAAGCTTACATTACCCAAGAAACTTAAAATCTTCAGCATCTACCCTGAGAGGGTAAATAGCTCAGAAAAAGACATTTAATTACTGCTCCCAAAGAAGTATCCTCTATACTGGTGAGACCAAATACTGGGTGACCACCTTGCAGAACACCTCCATTGTGTCCACAAGAATGCCACAAACTATCAGGTCACTCGCTATTTAACTAACACATCTTGCTCTCAGGCTAACATTTCTGTCCATACCCACTGCAATATTCCTGTGAAGCCCAACATAAGCTGGAGAAACAATCCCTAATTTTCTGCTGAGGCACTTTACAGTTTTCAGAACTCAACATTGAGTGTGACAACTTCAGACCAAGAACTCTGTTGTCCATTTTGATTACTCTCCTCTCAACCATCTCCCTCAGGCGCTAGTCTCTTACTGACACGGGTTTGCTCTCAGCAGAGCTGACCTATTTTCTATCATGTAAACACCTCTTCCACATCTATATCTCCATTAGCACTTCCTCTGCCTTTTGGTCTGGGGCACCTGACCCATCTGTTCCACTTGCTCCCTCTCCCTCCTTTTACTACAGTAGACCCCCATTTTTCTAGTGCCCTTAAATTCAGAGGTCATATTGGACTCCAAACATTAACTTTGTTTCTCCACAGGTGCTGCTAGACCTGCCTCAGAACTTCTTTTGCATTTTAGTGCCCCAGTATCCCCAGTACTTTGTATTTATTTTGCAAAGATTTCTATCCTGTCAGCTCGGAGTCACAGGATTATAAGTCCATATGGAAATCACATGGGAATATTATGAGACCGTCGGTCAAAGTCTTCTGTCTCTTTCACCTACTTCATTAAAATAGCCATTCAAGGTCAGTAACATTCTCTTCAGTTGTCAGTAAAACATCTGCTACAAATGTATTGCTCATTTCCTTGTACTGCCATTTCGTTAAGTGTTATGGAGATTGCTTTCAGCACTGTCTTCCAGCTGAATTTTATTGCAGTGGTAAAGAATCAATGTTGAGAGATCCGACAGTGCAAGGAGCAGAGCTCCCACTGACACATTTAGCCATTTTGCTTCCAGCCCTAGTACTTCTATCAAATATTTGTGCCTCTTTCACATGTACTTCTTCAATCCTATTTGAAGAAAACCAAATAACACAATATGATTGAGGCGAAATCTTGGAATATCGCAGAGGTCTGAGCAATGTGGGCTATGGTGGATTTGTGGCAGAATCATATCAGAGGTCATGCAATATGTTAAACAGAATGGTTTGCATTTTGTTATTTGTCAGCAGCTTGTGATATGCAAAACCTACAAATAGCAATTGATATTTTACCCACAGTCTCTTTGATATTGTATATATGCCCTCATGACGTAATCACTGATCACTCCAAGAGCTTTTTATATTTTTGAAACAATTTTGCATGCAAAATGCAAATATGATTACTTCTTATTGGAGACACATCCTATTTTAAATAAATGTGATTTGGGAGACTAATCATAAAATGAAATAGTGCAAGGTTCTCTCTAAGGAGTAGTTTAAGAAACATTTTAACAGAGAATATTTAGGTGGAGTGGCACATAAGAGACTAGAATTGAAGGGGTGCAGTCATCCTGAAGCATGATAGGGCTGGAAATATAACATAGATGGAAAGAGGTCAGGAGGGATTTGAAATCAAAGTTAAAAATTACAAAATAGTGACACTGCCTAACCAGGAATAAGTTACAATTAAAATCAGGACTGGAGTGACTAATTTTAGATTAGATTAGATTAGATTACTTACAGTGTGGAAACAGGCCCTTCGGCCCAACAAGTCCACACCAACCCGCCGCAATCCACCCAGACCCATTCACCTACATTTATTCCTTCACCTAACACTATGGGCAATTTAGCATGGCCAATTCACCTAATCTGCACATTTTTGGATTGTGGGAGGAAACCGGAGGACCCGGAGGAAACCCACGTAGACGCGGGGAGAATGTGTAAACTCCACACAGTGGAATTTCTCTTTCCTCACATCAGCAGATAGCTTGGCCAGACAATTCATTAGATGGAGTTACTTATCCTTATGACAGCTCCTTATCTTTGTTCTGAAAGGAAATAAAAAGAGGAAAAATGTTCAAGGTTCAAAACTGGTGCTGATTTTCATTTCTCAGCTAAATGTAGGATCTACAACACAGAGCCATCATGACAGACGACTCAGACTTTTTTGCTTTGTTCACTCAGTCTACTTCCTTTTCTCAGAATTACACATTGAAAAACATGCACCAAGATGAAAGACTGATCAGTGTTCTTTCACTTCTGACATCAAGCTTGTTAAATTCTAGGTCTGACTAATGTAACCCCATCCTGTTTGTAATGATAGGGCATTCTGCAAGAAATCTCTTGGAAGAGAAATACACTTAGGCTGCAGGCAATCTTATGATCGTGGAGAAACTTCAAGGATTTCTCATTTCACAAGGGAAGAACTAGAGAGGTTATAAAATCATGAAGGGCATAGATAAGATCTTTTCCCTCGAGCAGGGGAGTTAAAAAATGGAGGATATAGGTTTAAGTTGACAGGGGACAGGGCCAGAATTTAAAAGGAACTGAAGGGGCACAGTGGGGGTTGCTGTAAATGGAGTGAATTGCCAGAGGAAGCAGTAGATACAGGTACAGTTACAACACTTAAAAGACATTTGGACAGTAACATGAACAGGAAAGGTTTAGAGGGATATAGGCCAAATGCAGACAAATGGGACTAGTTTAGTTTGGGAAACCTGGTCAGCATGGACAAGTTGGACCAAAGGGTCTGTTTCCATGCTGTCTGACTTTATGACTCATGAGAAATCTTGCTAAGGTTGGTCAGCAGGCAGAGGGATGTCCTAGTGCCAGCCAGCTACAGGAAGAAACCCAGACGAACTGCAAGGCAACAATGGTTGTGTGTGTCAGTGCCTGGTACATTGCCTAGGACATGGTAGCAACGTAGGAAAATCTTTAAGAGCTTAGTACTATTCATCATCGCTCTTTGTAGACCTACATGTGTTCCTGACCTGGAAACACCTGCAATCTTTCAAATCACTTTGTGGCCCCACCCTCCATGTCTCTGTAATCTCAACCAACGATACAACTCTCCAAAATGTCTGCCACCCATCCTTTTGGGAAAATGCTGACTTTAATTGTCCCATGATTGGGGATTGTGCACAGGCTGGATGTCCTGAATTTCCCTTCTTATGTCTTCCTTCCATTCTATCTTCCTGTCCACCCCTAATAGGCCAATTCAACTTACCTTTTTGACTTTCCCAAATATCCCCTAGTGTGGTTAAACATCAGATTTTGTTGCTACAGCTGCTCTGAAGTGCTCTGAGATAGTACTGTGTTAAAGCTTCTATCTAAATGCAAGTTGTTGATGCTATTTGACACATCACTTTCTGTACAAAATTGCATAATCTGAAAGCTTTCCAGTCACAAATATTTCCTTTCCCAATTACAGGCGCTTTGTTCCTTTCATTGAAGCAAGCTTCACTGTCTCCTTTTCTCCTCCACTTCAACACACACTACATCTTCTACTTCCGTCAATTCCTTATTGTATTTGTTGTTTGGTTTGGTGACATTGCACTTGTATCATTAGACATTCAAAGGATCAAACCCCATTCCACAGATTTGAGTACATAATCAAGATGGACATTTCAGTGCAAAAGGGACTAGCCATGCTAAATTGCCCCGTAGTGACCAGGGATGTGCTGGCTAGGTAGATGGGGAGTTACAGGGATAGGGTGAGGTGCTCGCTGGCTTGGTCTGTGCAAATTAGAAGGCAAATGGCCTCTTTCCACAATGTAGAGATTCTATGAATTAAAAACACAAGAAACTGGAGCAGGAGCTTGCCAAGCTGCTCCACGATGCAACATAATCATGGCTGATCTTGAGCATTACCTAAATTCTCTCACTTACTCCCCATATCATTGAATTCACAAAGATGGGAAACATTTGTCTATCCCAGTATTTGATGTAGTCAATGATGGATATTCCACAAGCCACCATCACAGAGGTTTCCATGAAGTCACAACCTTTCAAGTCATAGAGATGGATGGTCATCTTGCTGCGTGATAGAACATAGCCTGAAGTGACTTTGCTGGTTTCTGGACATTCAGTGTGACGTATGAATTTCTATGTATGACTATGTCAGGCTACTGGTCAACTAGTCTGTGGGACAGCTCTTCCAATTTTGGGGCGACTCCCAGATGTTCAACTTTACAGGGTTGGATTTGCCATTGATGTTTTCATTACCTATATCACGGCTAGGTAGTCCATTCAGTTTAATTCCTTTAAATTTTGTAGCAATTTGATATGACTGGGTGGCTTGCTAGCCCATTAAGAGTTAATCACAATGGTGTGCTACGAGAGTCACACTGGGTAAGAAAGGCAAGCTTCCTTTCCTCAAGGAAGGATGTAAACCAGATAGGCTTGTACTGACAGCCGACAATGGTTTCCTACTTTTAATTCCAGTTTATTAAGATAGAGTAAATTCCAGCAGCTGCCATGACGGGAATTGAGCCCGATATCCATTTAACCTTCCCCTGTATTACTCGTGTTGTGTCACTGCCACTATGCACCTCTTCCTCAACTAACTTAAATTGTACAGCTCTGCAAATTTGCCATCAATTGCCGTGTAAAATGTATGGAAGCAAACACTTAAAATCTTCCACTTATGTGTTCAACAGATGACATTATCATCACAAATAGTCCAAAACTTTTTCTGTTTTACAAAAAAATCCCAAAAGCCAGTGTGCGGCTTGAAATGGGGAAGGAAAAGATTTCACTTGAAATCGAGATTGAACAAGTTTTTGGAGTCACGACAGTAATCTTAATTCAGGTCTGAAACTAATTTGAGCATTGGAATGATGGTATGTTATTGCAGCTTAATTCATTACTTGAGAATGGAAAAATACACTCAAAGCTACTACGCAAAGGTCATATGTACAACGCAGTGATAAAGTTGAATACATTTCTGAAACGTATATCGACATAGTGATTTGCAACATAACACGACCATTATATCCTAAGTGTCCAGTTATCAGATTCTTCACAACAAATTCTAACATTTTTCCTGACAGCAAACTGGCAATCAGCAGGTCTTCATTTTTCCATCTTCTGAAAATAATGGGGTTACGTTTGGTGCTTTCCCGTCTGCAGCAACCTGTCCAGAATCTATAATATTTTGAAAAATAATCATCAATGCAACCATTATCTCTATAACCACTTCCTTCAACACTCGAGATGTAGCTCTTCTGGTCCAGGGAATTCATCAACCTTCATTCCATTATTAGTAATATTATCATTAATAACATTAATTTTTTACAGTTCCTCAGTTTCACAAGTGCCTTGGGCCTGATTAACTTTCTCTACTGATGTCAGTGCCAATGGGCCTTCAGTTCCTTCCATGCTTTGAGCCATGTGTTTTATTGTCTAACCTGTTTGATCTTATGCCAATTGGCGCAAGGGTCACATAACAATCCAGAGATGAATATCTTGATATTATGCATTTTAATTTGCAAGCTAACGCCTCAAATGTTTTAGCAGAACACCTTTCCAACTTGTACCTGTGTCATTCAATTCCACATGGACCACACAACTGGATTTTCCCCTTCTCACTCCAAGTTCCTCTGCGGCCATTACAGTTGTTCTAGCATGGACAGGCACCTTAAACTTCAAAATTCCTGATGGCAACTGCAGGTACCAGTAACTAACTCTCTGACTGTACTGTCCCCTATCACGACCATACTTCTCTTTAGTTACCCCCCACTTCACTGGTATCCTTCCCCACAGTGCCCCATAGTCAGTTTGTTCATCCTCCTTCCAGTCCCTCTCACCATTCACCACAAGTCACAAGCCCAGGGGCTGAGGCTCCTCCTTCAAGTCACACTGGCTCCCATATCTCCTGATTCTTGGTCACACACTCCTCATCTGACTTTTGACCAACTCTGAAGTCCTGCCTAATCTGAGTGGTGTGCTGACTCCTGGAACAAAGTGTCCAGGTATCTCCCCAGTCCCAGGACGTCCTGCAATGTCACACAACTCAGACTCCCAATTAGCAGCTTTCAGGTGAATTTGCAGAAGCTGAATGGAGCGTTTGTTCAGGATTGCAGTTAATTCCACAGATTCCCACATGCTGTTGTCATGGCACACCCAGCCATTTTCCCTCAGATTTATTGATTTACATAGTGATTTTATTAATTTACAATGTTAAAAGAAATAAAGGTTAGAACAGAAACTTGCCTAACTTGGAGACAAAAGAAAGACTCACCAACTGTTAGAAAAAAGTAGTAAATGGAGACCTCTTCCCCAAACCTTGCACCAAACTCGCACATGATCCAAATTCCCTTCTAACTCACAATCAGACATAGCCTCCTAACCACAAGCCCTCACCATCATTAATTTTGAACTCCAGTAAAATACCCACTGCGAGAACCCAAAAACAAAAGTGCAACATTGTCCTTCTGAAAGTAAGTCTGAATGAATTTGCATTGTATATTTGTTGCAAGATCTAATTCACAATACCCACTGGGGCCACGAGTCTGCCTGAATGATGCTCATTGATGTTGTCATTGTGATTAACAGTCTTGAGGGTTGAATGGCAGCTTGTGTTATTCAAAATGCAAGGAAAATAAGGATCAGAATTTGGCAACAACAGGCCACTAAGTCAAAATGACAATAATTCTTGTCCCTCCGAGCCACCATGCTCTGGGTTCAAGTTTCATTCCAGGATCTGATTGCGAGTGAAGAACATTCACAGCATGGTACATGACCCTACAGAATAGGGAAACAGGCTGAAGTGGCTGAATTGTCTAGTGCTGTTCCTATTTCTTATGTTTTTACGTGGTTACTAATCCATTCTATATAATAGGCGAAAGTTGGTACTGCAGATGCTGGAGATGAGAGTCAAGATTAGAGTGGTGCTTGAAAAGCACAGCAAGTCAGAGAGCATCCGAGGAGCAGCAAAATCGATGTTTCGGGCAAAAGCCACAGAGCTGTCGATTTTCCTGCTCCTCGAAAGCTGTCTAACCTGCTGTGCTTTTCCAGCACCACTCTAATCTTTCTATATACCACACCATCCTCTAGGGTGAAGTTACAAAGCAAACAAAAGAACAAAAGGAAAGCACTCTACCAAGTATTATAAACAAAACCCCAGTGAATATTGTAATTATTAGACAGGCAGTCATTCATGAGAAATAAGGGGTCCGCAATAAGATGGCTCACAAAAGGGAAAAATGTTGTTTAACATGAACTGTTGAATTATAGATGTGGAACCAGGAAACTTTAGACATGCCTTTTTCTTGCAGCCATGCCCATTAAAAATAACAGCAGGAAATTTATTTGGACTTGAGTGGTTACATAAACTGTCCTGTAATTTCTGAAGTAGCATACAGGGCGTAGCTCCCTCAGCTAAGTAAAAGAACAAAACTAAACCATAACGCTTCAACGATACAAAGCTTTGGCACATCTAAAGTTAGAGCACTCGATTCCACTTTAGCCACCCACACCCATGGCCATGAGCCAGCAGTAGTGGAAGTGGAGACAGAAGCTGCCAGATGGGTGAGGGAAGCCAAGCGGATTGCAATACAGGTGTGGGTGAGAAGGAGGCTGCAAAGGAGGGTTTTCAGAGAAAAGGAAAAATACACATAAAGAAATGGGATAGGTGCAGGAGTAGGTCCATTCAGCCCTTTGAGCCTTCTCCGCCATTCAGTAAGGTCATGACTGATCTGTTTGCGTATCAAATCCCACAGTCCCATTTAGCCCTGGTAGCTTTTGATTTCTTTGTCAAACAAGATTTGTTTACTTGTGCCTTCAAAATATTTACCAACCCAGCCCACCATTTTCTGAGGCAGAGAGTTCCAAAGTGGTACAGGACACTGGTTTAGGCCAATTTTGGAATATAGTGTGCAATTCTTGTCTCCCTCCTATAGGAAGGGTGCTGTCAAAACTTCAAAGGGTTCAAAAAAGGCTTCCAAGAATGTTGCTGAAAATGTGTTGCTGGAAAAGCACAGCAGGTTTCCTGAAGAAGGGCTTATGCCCGAAACGTCGATTCTTCTGTTCCTTGGATGCTGCCTGACCTGCTGCGCTTTTCCAGCAACACATTTTCAGCTCTGATCTCCAGCATCTGCAGTCCTCACTTTCTCCTTCCAAGAATGTTGCCAGGGTTGAGCTATAGGGAGAGGCTGAAAAGCCTGGGGCTGTTTTCCCTGGAGCGTCGGAGGCTGAGGGGTGATCTTATAGAGTTTATAAAATCACGAGGGGTATGGATAGGTTAAATAGATAAGGTCTTTTCCTGGGGTGGGGGAGTCAAGAATGAGAGGGCATAGGTTTAGGTTGTGAGAGGAAAGATTTAAAAGGGACCTAAGGGGCAACATTTTCACGCAAAGGGTGGTACGTGTATGGAATGAGCTGCCAGAGGAACTGGTGGAGGCTGGTACAAATACAACATTTAAAAGACATCTGGAAGGGTATATGAATAGGAAGGGTTTGGAGGGATGTGGGCCAAGTTCTGGCAAATGGGACTTGATTAACTTAGGATATGTGGTCAGCATGGACACGTTGGACCGAAGTTTTCGTGCGGTACATCTCTATGACTTTATGATATAATGTCTGTGAGAGAAAAAAATTCTCCTCATCTCTGTTCTAAAATGGAATTTACATTTTTAAACTATGCCGCCTAATTCTGGACAGATCCACAAGAGAAAGCATCCCTTCTACCTTCAACCTGTCAACACCATTCAGGATTTTATATAACACAATCAAATCACGCTACTCTCTTCTAAATTCCTTTGGAAACAAGTCCAACCTGCACAACCAATCCCCATTAGACAATCCTCTCATTCTAGGTCCCAATATAGTAAACCCCTTCTGCCTCCAACACATTTACATCCTTGTAAAGGCAGGGTCTCATCAAAGCTCAGTATAAATTGGAGGTGTAGTGGACAGCAAAGAGGGTTACCTCAGATTACAACAGGATCTGGACCAGATGGGCCATTGGACTGAGAAGTGGAAGATGGAGTTTAATTCAGATAAGTGTGAGATGCTGCATTTTGGGAAAGAAAATCTTAGCAGGACTTATACACTTAATGGTAAGGTCCTAGGGAGTGTTGCTGAATAAAGAGACCTTGGAGTGCAGGTTCATAGCTCTTTGAAAGTGGAGTCGCAGGTAGATAGGATAGTGAAGAAGGCGTTTGGTATGCTTTCTTTTATTGGTCAGAGTATTGAGTACAGGAGTTGGGAGGTCATGTTACGGCTGAAAAGGACATTGGTTAGGCTACTGTTGGAATATTGCGTGCAATTCTGGTCTCCTTCCTATCGGAAAGATGTTGCAAAACTTGAAAGGGTTCAGAAAAGATTTACAAGGATGTTGTCAGGGTTGGAGGATTTGAGCTATAGGGACAGGCTTGGGCTGTTTTCCCTGGAGTTTCAGAGTCTGAGGGGTGATCTTACAGAGGTTTACAAAATTATGAGGGGGCATGGATACGATAAATAGGCAAAGTCTTTTCCCTGGGCTCGGGGAGTCCAGAACTAGAGGGCACACGTTTAGGCTGAGAGGGGAAGGATATAAAAGAGAGCTCGGGGCAACGTTTTCACACAGAGGGTGGTACGTGTATGGAATGACCTGCCAGACGAAGTGGTGGTACAATTGCAACATTTAAGAGGCATTTGGATGGGTATATGAATTGGAAGCTGAAAATGTGTTGCTGGAAAAGCGCAGTAGGTCAGGCAGCATCCAGGGAACAGGAGAATCGACGTTTCGGGCATAAGCCCTTCTTCAGGAATGAGGAAAGTTTGTCCAGTAGGCTAAGATAAAAGGTAGGGAGGAGGGACTTGGGGGAGGGG
>NC_057722.1:19388969-19412447 GCF_004010195.1 Chiloscyllium plagiosum | reverse complement strand
CTGTACATGGAGATTGGTGGGGTGGTAGGTGAGGACCAGTGGGGTTCTGTCCTGGTGGTGGTTGGAGGGGCGGGGCTCAAGGGCGGAGGAGCAGGAAGTGGAAGAGATGCGGTGGAGGGCATCGTCGACCACGTCGGGGGGGAAATCGCGGTCCTTGAAGAAGGAGGCCATCTGGTTCTCTTGGTACAAGCATATTCAGAAAGGAATAGATAACAAGTAATAAAAAGAATGGGGTAAAATAAGCTGGAAATGTCATTAACTTGAATATATTTTAAAAGCAACAAACTATTCCTGATGGTGAAATAGCCTGATTGATATGTTTTCACTGTCACCCTGTGCAAACTGAACAGTGAGCCCAGCTCAACTTTCAAGGTGACACAAATCTGGAGTAGAAAATCAGAAACTCTGCCCAAATTTCCTGGAATGCGGAAATCAACAGAAAGGAAAATTACTCCAGGCAACTAACTCAGCTCAGCCCATGAGTACTTTTGCTGAAATCCCAGAAAGAAAAATAGGAATAAAAGTTAGCAATGATGCATATTGTTCTGAACCATTTTGTAGACCTGATAATGGTACTTTAGTATGCCCAGTATGTTCATTTCTGAGTCTTACTGATTCCCTACTGTTCTCTGTGGGATTGAGAGAGGGGACCGCAGGGTCCCTTTGCAAATTAAAAGAACATGCTAATCTGTTTCACAGTAAACTACTGCTGTTTTTGAACCAGTAAAGACAGCAGCTCTAGAACTGCAATTAGCAAATATTTACAAAATCTTTTAGATTAGATTAGATTACTTTACAGTGTGGAAACAGGCCCTTCGGCCCAACAAGTACACACCGACCCGCCGAAGCGCACCCACCCAGACCCATTCCCCTACATTTACCCCTGCACCTAACACTACAGGCAATTTAGCGTGGCCAATTCACCTAATCTGCACATTTTTGGAGTGTGGGAGGAAACCGGAGCACCCGGAGGAAACCCACGCAGACACGGGGAGAACGTGCAAACTCCACACAGTCAGTCGCCTGAGGCGGGAATTGAACCCGGGTCTCTGGCGCTGTGAGACAGCAGTGCTAACCACTGTGCCACCGTGCCGCCCATAACTAGGAGTATTTGCAATATATTCATAACCCACACAAATTTCCCTCAATTTCCCTCTGCATTTTTTTCTTGTTAATGTAACATTTCACACATAGACTAACAAAATACTTTCCAAATTGGCGCACTGAAAGTGAAATACTTCATTCCATACCTGGCATACTTCAGAAGACTGCATTTGGCTTCATGCATGATTCCTGTCATTGAACCTGTTCAATTCTCCAGATGGTCTAAGTCTAATGGAATCTCTATAATTACATCCTCAGACACTGTTATGCCATGGGACGACCAACTAACTAATTAGAAACAGGAGACAAAATAGCTTGCAGAAGGTTCCTTTTATAATATGTGATACCCATAAATCACCAGCTCCACAGAGGGGTTGATTATAAGGGGGAGGGAAGGAGTCCAGAGAGGAAATGACCGGGAAAATTACAGATGTAAGTAAAATCAATTGGTAATGGCAAATTTCCTTTACAGCACTAAAAGTTTTTTGTTTCTATCTTACAGCACAGGATGGAAGCTTAATCAAAGTGAGACCTGCTCTTAAAACTGCTGCAGAAAACTCGAGTGAATGGAACCTAAATCTGCATGCAGACAAAGCATGCCAGTGTTTACACAACACTGTTGACTTGCAAATGTAAAAGCTCAAGGACAACCTTGAGGATGTTTGCTCTGCTGCACAAAAAGATGTGAAATTAGATGCAAACAGAAAATGCGCAGACACAGACCATCTCTGTTCAATGCAATAATCACATTACAGCTTTTTTCCACTTCAATTCTTCAGGATAATAACTCACCGTCAGCTAATTATATGTTAACTGATGACCTGTTTTTATATTTTCAACTTCTAAATTTCACCAAGAAAAACATATGTTGTAAAGCATGCAAATTCTGGAATTATTAATTTCATGTTACAACATCTCCACAGTATTACAGACGAAAATGCACACATAGTTTTAACTCAATGTTGTTATTCCAAATGTCTTTCTGGCACATTCAGAAGAATGCCATTAATGTAATATATGCTACAATGCATCTCTCAGTTCACACTGCCTATTGCAATCATGCTAAATCGTGAGTATCTCATCAATAATCCCATGATCACTTAAGAAAATGGCCTTAGAAATACTGGATGCATTGTTTAGACTCTGGAAGAGATCCTACACATTGGAGGGTAGGTAATGTAACTCTGCTATTTAAAAAGGGAATTATAGATCAGCAAGTCTGACATTGATAGTGGCATAAACACAAGAGTCCATGATCAAGTATTTTTAAAGCGGAACATCTAAAAAAAAAGAGATAGAATCAGACACAATCAGTGTAAATTTACAAATTCATGTGTGACAAATCTGTTACTGTCTCGAACAAACCCCCTGCAAATATATCAAGGAGATAGCATGCACCATAACTTTTTCTTCTTTAAAAGCAGGTGTATGGTGCTGTTTTCTAAATGTATTTTGATTGATTACACTATTTAGCTTTAAGCAAAACACACTTTATTCTTACTCTACAGTTAAAATACAAACAAAAGAAAAAAAAGAACATGGGCAGCACGGTGGCTCAGTGGTTAGCACTGCTGCCTCACAGCGCCAGGAACCCAGGTTCAATTCCCACCTCGGGCGACTGTCTGTGTGGAGTTTGCACATTCTCCCCGTGTCTGTGTGGGTTTCCTCTGAGTGCTCTGGTTTCCTCCCACAGTCCAAAGATGTGCAGGTTAGATGAATTGGACGTGCTAAATTGCCCGTAGTGTTAGATGTATTAGTCAGGGGTGAATGTAGGGGAATGGGTCTGGGTGGGTTACTCTTTGGAGAGTCGGTGTGGACTTGTTGGGCTGAAGGGCCTGTATCCACACTGTAGGGAATTTAATCTAATCTAATCCACTTTAACTCGATTGGCAAATTTAACAGAATAGTAGATTATTATGTTTGGATTAAGTGCTTCAAGGTGTTAGTACTGACTCACATCATCTCCAGCCTATCAAATTGCCTTGATCCTTAGCAACTCACCTAGTGGCACAACAGGTCCACAGCAGATACCATCGACCAAGCTCTACACTCATCCCTAGAACATGTGGATAAGAAGGATACCTATGTCAGGCTCCTACTTGCTGACCACAATTCTGCCTTCAACACCATAATTCCAAACAAACTCATCTCTAAACTCCGAAGACCTAGGTCTCAGATCTCGCGCCCCCCTACGTAACTGAATCCTCGACTTCCTGACTCATAGACTGCAATCAGTAAGAATTGGCGTAACACCTCCTCCACCATTATCCGCTGTACCAGTGCCCCACAAAGCTGCATACTCAGACCCAACTATACCTATTATACACTCACGACTGTGTTGCCAAACTCTGCTCCAACTCCATTTACAAGTTTGCTGATGACATCGCTGTTGTGGGTTGGATCTCAAACTATGACGAGACAGTACAGGAAAGAGATTGAGTGCTTAATGGCATGGAGTATAGACAACAATCTCTCCATCAACATTAGCAAAACAAAGGAGTTGGTCATTGACTTCAGGAAGCGAAGTGGAGGGCGCACCCCTGTCTGCATCAATGGTGCTGTGGAGAGATGGTACAGAGTGTCAAGTTCCTGGGAATGATGATCAACAACAATCTGTCCTGGTCCACCCACATTGAAGCGACAGTCAACCAAGCACAGCAGCATCTCTACTTCCTCAGGAGGCTAAAGAAATTCAGCACATTCACAAGAACTCTGACCAACTTTTACAGATGCATCATTGAAAGCATCCTATCTGGATGCATCACAGCATGGCATGGCAACTGCTCTGTCCAAGACCACAAGAAAATACAGAGAGTGACTCCACCTATTCAGGCTGCTTCTATTGTTTTAACTTTAGAAGAAAACCCCAAGGTCTCACAAGCTGTTTACTTTATTCACTTGGAATAGGCTGGTCTATGCCTCTGTGTCAACCTCTCTTCATTAAAAAGGACCAAATACACCTCTTAAATTCATAATATTGTCACAAATCTACTGGAATCTTTCGAAGATGCAAAAAGAAGTGACCAGGGGAAGCCCGTGGATGTGGTTTATTTGGAATTTCAAAAGGATTTCAACATCCAAGATTTCCATCCATTTCTAGTTGGCAAATAATGACTACTGGGATACTGCAGGGACAACTGGAATTGATACTAGGACCCAGCTATTCACAATATATGATTTAGATGAGTGAACTAAACGTAATATCTCAAAATTTGCACGTGACATAAAGCTGGGTTAACTGTGAGGAAAATGCAGAGATGTTTCAGATGATTTGGATAGGCTGAGTGAGCGAGCAAATAAATGGCAGATTTAATATTATGTGGATAAATGTGAAGTTATTCAGTTTGGTAGCAAAAGTCAAAAGGCAGATTACTTCGCTAGTTGGAAATTGAGAGAGGGGAATGTTTAATGAGATCTGGGTGCCTTCATGTACGAGTTGCTGGAAATAACTGTGCAGGTGCAGCAGGTAGAAAAGAAGGTAAATTCTAAGTTGGCCTTCACTGTAGCAGGATTCCAAAACAAGAACAAGGATGTTTGCTGCAATTATTCAGGGCATTGATGTGGCTACATCTAGAATACTATGTGCGATTTTGGTTTCTTTGTCTGAGGAAGGAATGCTCTGAGGAATGAATGCTGGAATGCAGCGAAGGCTTACCAAGTTGATTCCTGGGGTGGCAGGACTGACATGTGAGGAGAGATTGAGTCCATTACAATTGTAATCTCTGGAGTTTGGAAGAAGGAGGGTGGGGATTTCACAGAAGCCTATAAAATTCTGACCGGACTCAACAAGTTAGTTGCAGGAAGCATGTTCCTCAAGACAGGGGGAGTCCAGAACCAGAGTCATCATTTAAGGATAAGGGGTAAACCTTTTGGAATTGAGGTGAGGAGAATATTCTTCACCCAGAGGGTGGTGAGCCTGAAATTCACTAACACAGACATACATTAAGGCAAAAACATTATGCGTTTGCAGGAAGGAGCTAGATATAGCTAAAGGGATCAAGTTATATGTGGGCAAGGTGGGATTTGTATATCAAGCTTGATGCATCAGCCATGATCATATTAAATGGTGGACCAGGCTCGAAGGGTCAAAAGGCCTACTCCTGCTTCTATCTTCTTTGTTATAATAACAACTGCTTTATAAGCTCACAGATGCTGGTTAAAAGCTGCAAAGATTCTTATATACGACCCTTTCATCTGCAGGAAAAAAGGAACTTGCCCAGACATTGTATCCTTCCTAATAAACTAAAGCAGAGTTGACTTGGCTCTTCTGAATTGAACAAAAACTTGGGGCAACTGATGCCTGGTGCATTTGTAATGTTAAAATATTAAATGGGACTATCTCTCTCAACATTAATGTAATATTAAAGGATCAAACTGCACTGTCTTCGGGTGGGGACGAAAGCCATGAAAGAGTGTGGATGACTATCTAATGTTATTAACACTTTATTTAGACATTATTCCCCTGCTATTGTCAAGTTAAACAATCAATTCAATCTCTTCCATTCAGCAAAGCTTTCTGGCCAGAGGTATGTCTTGGGGAAGCACTGAGCCAGGAAATCGTCTGCATAACGATTCCTCAGGATTAGGGCATTAGCATTTACACTACCTCCAAGCATGATCTCATCCTGCCATCGTAGCTGGGGGTCATGTGACTGTGAGTAATTGGGGATTGTCTTGAGTGGCATGTGACTGTGGGGGGAGTGGCCAAAGTATCTGTAAGCATTGCAACTGACCTGTATAAAGAGGATGTGTTTTCTTTGTTGAGTCTCTCACTTTGACTCAACCTCAGGAAAAAAGAACCTAACATATTCTCAACAGGAATATCTTGATCAATTATTGCCAACTAATCAACGCCCCTTTTCTCACACAGTATCAACTGTTATTCACTTCAAAATTTGGTTCAGTCACATCTGTCCTGATGAATACAAGATGAAAAGGTTCAAAAGCATTTCTTTCTTTTTCAGAAATTGTGGAGATTATTTGATAACTTGGCTACTGGTTACGTGAGTTCTACAGTACACCTATGGTTAACCAGAGATATTGTGGAATTTTAAACAATTAAAGGTTAGAGTATGAGTGACATTGTTGTCATTTCAGCCAAAACAGCAACAGAGGTGATATAAAGAACCCAAGTCAGGTGGGGATTCTGCCCAGCACTGCTGCAAGTGCCAAAGTGTGGATCAAAAACAAAAATTGCTGGAAAAGCTCAAATGGCTGACAGCAACTGCAGAGAGAAACCAGAGTTAATGTTTTGGGTCCAGTGATCCTTCCTCAGAACGCCACCCAACCCAAAACATTACTCCTCATTTCTCTCCACACATTCTACCAGACCTGCTGAGCGTTTCCAGCAATTGCTGTTTTTGTTTGTGATTTACAGCATTTGCAGTTTGTTTGGTTTTTCTACAGATTGTGGAGGTTGGGTATGGACAGAAACGGGTGAGAATGAATACATCCATCACAGTTAGCCAGTTGGGTTAATCATTAAATGTTAATTGGACATGACAATGAGCAATCAAAGACAAATGGAAAAGTACTGGCTAAATGCAAAAACAGCTTGTTTTGGCTGGAAAAACTGTACTGACCTTGGAGGTAATGGTTGCAGGTGGGAGCTTGGGAATGATTATTTTATGCAGTTAAGATGGAGCTACCTGGAGATGTTTTTCAATTTGTTCTCTACACAATGGATTGTTTGTAAAAGTACTGAAAGTATAGCAAAATGGTGATACAGCACATTGCCAGAACAGTAAATCAGAAACCTTATACCAGTCCTTGGATTCTTAGCATTGACCTGGGATTCATGAGAGCTGGGCCATGAATTCTGCGACAGAGCTCCAATTGTCAGCCATTGCCAAAGGCTGGGGCAGTTTCCCCTGGAGCGTTGGAGGCTGAGGGGTGACCTTGTAGAGGTTTACAAAATAATGAGGGGCATGGATAGGATAAATAGACAAAGTCTCTTCCCTGGGGTGGGGAGTCCAGACCTAGAGGGTATAGGTTTAAGGTGAGAGGGGATAGATATAAAAGGGACCGAAGGGGAAACTTTTTCACGCAGAGTGTGGTGCGTATATAGAATGAGCTGCCAGAGGAAGTGGTGGAGGCTGGTTCAATTGCAACATTTAAAAGGCATCTGGATGGGTATATGAATAGGAAGGGTTTGGAGGGATATGGGCCAAGTGCTGGCAGGTGGGACTAGATTGGGCAGGGATATCTGGTCGGCATGGACGGGTTGGACCGAAGGGTCTGTTTCCGTGCTGTATATCTCTATGACTCTAAGATGGCTTTTTAATATATTTTTAGAATGTTTATTCTATCATTCAACGATAAGAAATACCATCAGCAGTGGAACATTTTAGCTTCCTATTTATCATATATTCTCAAAGGTTTCCATTCTTACAATATTGTGTTTCAAAGGAAATCATGGTGAAGAAATCTTTTCTCATGGTCAATACCATTCCTCTTCCCAAACCATTCCCAATCTCATGCACAGGTTCATAGATAATATTTAGCTATTCACTACAGACATAACGTAATTGGTCAACACATGCTCAAGTACATAATTCCTTAATTTCCTGTCTTCCAGCAGCAGCTACTCAGCAGAAATGTGTGCACCTGTGCTCAGTTGGGATCACTCTGCTCCTGACCTCATTACAATCTTGGTCCAAACATAAATAAAAGAACTGATTCCTATTGCTGGCTTGAAATGTTCATCAAGAGTCAAGAATGTGCTGCTGGAAAAGCACAGCAGGTCAGGCAGCATCTGAGGAGCAGGAAAATCAACGTTTTAGACAAAAGCCCTTCATCATGCCTGATGAAGGGCTTTTGCCTGAAACATCGATTTTCCTGCTCCTCACATGCTGCCTGACCTGCTGTGCTTCTCCAGAACCACACTCTCGACTCTCATCTCCAAAATCTATAGTCCTCACTTTCGCCTGAAAATGTTCATCAAGGCTACATCTGACCGAGTATTATCAAGCAGTAAAGCTTAAGTCAATGAGAGTGACAGAGAAAGTCGCAGATACAGTCAGGCAGGAACTCCAGGTAAGGTAGGAAAGGGAGGCAGATAGTGCAGGAGTCTCCTGTGGCTAACCCCATCTCAAACCTAACCCCATCTCAAACAAGTAGGCCGTTTTGGAAAGGGTGTGATGGACTCTCAGGGGAATATGGCACAATCAGCCAAGTTTCCGGTATCAAGAATGGCTCTAATGTAATGAGGGGTACGTCAGGTTCCAAGGGATGATTGTGATAGTGGACTCTGTAGTCAGGAGCACAGACAGACATGTCTGCGGTCGGCAGCAAGAAATTAGAATCGTGTGTTGCCTCCGTGGTGCCAGGATCAAGGATATCTCGGAGAGGGTGCAAAGTGTTCTCAAATGGGAGAGGGGCCAGCAGGAGGTCATTGTACACATTGGAACTAATGACATAGGAAGGGAAAAGGATAAGATTCTGAAGGGAGAATATAGAGAGTTAGGCAGGATGATAAAAAAGACATCCTTGACAGTAGTAATATCTGGATTACTCCTGGTGCTACGACGTAGTGAGGGTAAGAATAGGAGGATAGAGGCTGTTGAATGCAGGACTGCGGAGCTGGTACAGGGAGAAGGGTTCATATTTCTGGATTATTGGAATCTCTTCTGGGGTAAAAGTGACGTGTACAAAACGGACAGATTGCATCTGAATTGGAAGGGGACTAATATACTGGCAGGGAGATTTGCTCAAGCTGCTCAGGAGGATTTAAACGAGTAAGGTGGGAAGTGGTGGGACCCAGGGAGATAGTGAGGAAAGAGATCAGTCTGAGACTGGTACAATTGAGAAAAGGAACAAGTCAAAAAGTCAGGGGAGGCAGGGACAAAGCAGAGAACGAGGTAGACTGATATAGCTCAGGGATGGACAGGGCTGGCAGCTTAATGTTCCAGGATGAGATTGCTATAGGAAGAACAGAAAGGGGGTCAAGAGAGGAGGGAGAGTGGCAGTTTTGATAAGGGATAGCATTACAGTTGTACTGAGGGAGGAAATACATCCAAGGAATTATTTGGGTGGAACTGAGAAATAAGAAAGGGATGATCACCTTATTGGGATTATATTATAGACCCCCTAATAGTCAGAGGGAAATTGAAAACAAATTTGTAAGTAGACTTCAGTTATTTTTAAGAATAATAGGATGGTTATGGTGGGGGGATTTTAACTTTCCAAACATAGACTGGGACTGCCATAGTGTTAAGGGTTTAGTTGGAGAGGAATTTGTTAAGTGTGTACAAGAAAAGTTTCTGATTCAGTATGTGGATGGACCTGCGAGAGATGGTGCAAAACTTTATCCAGTCTGGAAAATAAGGCAGGGCAGGTGACTGAGATGTCAGTGGGGAAGCACTTTTGGGCCAGCGACCATAATTCTATTCGTTTTAAATTAGTGATAGAAAAGGATAGACCGGATTTAAAATTTGATGTTCTAAACTGGAGGAAGGCTAATTTTGATAGTTTTAGGCAAGAACTTTCTAACGTTGCTTGGGGGGCGGAGGTTCGCAGGTAAAGGGACGGCTGGAAAATAGGAAACCTAACAAGCGTCCAGAGACAGTATATTCCTGTTAGGGTGAAGGGCAAGGCTGGTAGGTATAGAGAATGCTGGATGACTAAAGAAATTGAGGGTTTGGTTAATACGTCAGGTATAGACAACAGAGATTGAGTGAATCCTTAGAAGAGCATAAATGCAGTAGGAGCATACTTAAGAGGGAAATCAGGAGGGCAAAAAGGGGGACATGAGATAGCTTTGGCAAATAGGGTAAAGGAGAATCCAAAGGGATTTTATAAATACATTAAGGACAAAAGAGTAACTAAGGAGAGAACAGGGCCTCTCAAACATCAACAAGGCAGTCTATGTGTGGAACTGCAGGAGATGGGGGAGATACTAAATGAGTATTCTGCATGAGTTTACTGTGGAGAAGGAATGTGGGAAATAGATGGTGACATCTTGAAAAATGCCCATATTATAGAGGAAGAGTGATGGAAGTCTCAAAACACTGAAAGGTGAAGAAGTAACAAAGAGGGTTGATGAGGGCAGAGCAGTGGACGTTATCTATATGGACTTCAGTGAGGCGTTCAACAAGGTTCCTCATGGTAGACTGATTAGCAAGGTTAGATCTCATGGTATACAGAGAGAACTAGCCATTTGGATACAGAACTGGCTCCAAGGTAGAAGATAGAGGGTGGTGGTGGAGGGTGCTTTTCAGACTGGAGGCCTGTGACCAGTGGAGTACCACAAGGATCGGTACTGGGTCCACTGATTTTTGTCGGAGAGAACAGGGCCTCTCAAACATCAACAAGGCAGTCTATGTGTGGAACTGCAGGAGATGGGGGAGATACTAAATGAGTATTCTGCATGAGTTTACTGTGGAGAAGGAATGTGGGAAATAGATGGTGACATCTTGAAAAATGCCCATATTATAGAGGAAGAGTGATGGAAGTCTCAAAACACTGAAAGGTAGATAACTCCCCAGGATCTGATCAGGTGTACCCTAGAACTCTGTGGGAAGCTTGGGAAGCGATTGCTGGGGCCCTTGCTGAGATATTTGTTTCATCGGCCGTCACAGGTAAGGTGCTGGAAGACTGGAGGCTGGCTAATGTGGTCCCATGTTTAAGAAAGGTGGTAAGGAAAAGCCAGGGAACTATAGACCGGTGAGCCTGATATCGGTGGTGGGCAAGTTGCTGAAGGGAGTACTGAGAGACAGGATTACATGTATTTGGAAAGGCAAGGACTGATTAGGGATAGTCAACATGGCTTTGTATGTGTAAAATCCTGTCTCACAAACTTGATTGAGAGTTTTGAAGAAGTAACAAAGAGGGTTGATGAGGGCAGAGCGGTGGACGTTATCTATATGGACTTCAGTGAGGCGTTCAACAAGGTTCCTCATGGTAGACTGGTTAGCAAGGTTAGATCTCATGGTATACAGAGAGAACTAGCCATTTGGATACAGAACTGGCTCCAAGGTGGAAGATAGAGGGTGGTGGTGGAGGGTGCTTTTCAGACTGGAGGCCTGTGACCAGTGGAGTACCACTGATTTTTGTCATTTCTGTAAATGATGTGGATGTGAACACAGGAGGTATACTTCATAAGTTTGCAGATGACACCAAAATTGGAGGTATAATGGACAGTGAAGAAGGCTACTTGATCAGATGGGCCAATGAGCTGAGGAGTGGCAGCTGGAGTTTAATTCTGAGAAATGTAAGGTGCTGCATTTTGGAAAGGCAAATCAGAGCAGGACTTATACACTTAATGGAAGGTCCTGGGGAGTGTTGCTGAACAAAGAAACCTTGGAGTGTAGGTTCATAGTTCCTTGAAAGTAGAGTCTCAGGTAGATAGGGTAGTGAAGAAGGCATTTGGTATGCTTTCCTTTATTGGTCAGAGCATTGAGTATAGGAGTTGGGAGGTCATGTTGCAGCTGTACAGGACATTGGTTAGGCCACTTTTGGAATATTGTGTGCAATTCTGGTCTCTCCTCTATAAGAAGGATTTTGTGAAACTTGAAAGGGTTCAGACAAAATCTACAAGGATGTTGCCAATGTTAGAGGATTTGATCTACACAGAAAGGCTGAATAGTCTGAGGCTGATGGGTGACTTTATAGAGGTTAATATAATCATGAGGGACAGGGATAGGGTAAATAGACAAGGTCTTTTCCCTGGGGTGGGGAGGTCCAGAACTAGAGGGAATTGGTTTAAGATGATAGGGGAAAAATTTAAAGGGGACCTAAGGGACATCTTTTTCACGCAGAGGGTAGTGCATGCCCATATGGGCATCATCCTGCTTCAGTTAGTGAGTGGTAAGTAATATTTGTTCAACACAGTGTCAGGTATTGCTCAGCTCCAACAAGTGGAAATCTCACCATCTAACCTTAACACTGAATGGCAATACCATCACTGTTTTTACCAGTAACCACATCCTTCAGATTACCACTAGCCAGACTTTTAACTGGGCCAACCATTGAAACAGAGTGGTTACAGCAGCAGGTTACAGGCTGATTTTGATTTGATTTGATTTATTGTAGTCATGTGTACCTACATACAGTTAAAAGCTTTGCTTGCGAGCAGTACAGGCAGATCATAGCAAACACCTTATGCTTAGACAGGGTGAGGCATACAAGTGACACTGCACAGGAGGTGCGTGAAGCAAGATCAACATTATTTAAACAGTTAAAAGCTTTGTTTGCGAGCAGTACAGGCAGATCATAGCAAACACCTTATGCTTAGACAGGGTGAGGCATACAAGTGAAAATTGCTTTTTTATTGTTCATAAGACACAGGTGTCATTTGCAAGGCTAATATTAATTTTCTGTCTCTGATTTCCATTGAGAGGTGGTGACACTGCACAGGAGGTGCGTGAAGCAAGATCAACATTATTTAAAGTTAGATTCCATCATCAGTCTAATAACAACAGGGAAGAAACTGTTCTTAAACCTGCCGGTGCGTGTTCAAGTTTCTGTATCTTCTGCCTGATGGAAGAGTTTGTAAGAGAGCATTAGCAGGGTGGGAGGGATCTTTGAAGATGTTGGCAGCCTTTCTGCAGCAGCAAGAAGTGTAAATGGAGTCCACAGATGGGAGGTTGGCTTCGTGATGGTCTGGGCTGTGCACACAACTTTCTGTAGTTTCTTGTGGTCCTTGGCAGAACAGTTGCTGTACCAGGCCATTATGCACCCAGACTGTATGCTTTCCAGAGTGCATCTGTAAAAGCTTACAGACATGCTGAATTTCCTGAGCTACCTGAGGAAAAAGAGGTGTTGTGGTGCCTTCATGACTGTAACATCTAAATAGGAAGTCCAGGACAGGTTGTCAGTTATCGTCACTCCTTGGAACTTGACGCTCTCCATCCTCTCAACCTCCGTCCTGTTGATATAGATGGGTGCATGTTTTCCTCTTTTCTTTTGTTCTTTTGTTTCGCCAACATTGAGAGAGAAATTGTTAACATTGCAACATGACACCAAGCCCTCTATCTTCTTTCTGTATTCTGACTCATCGGTGTTTGATAGGCTGGAGATTCTGTAGTGAGAAATTCACTTGCTGATTTCTCAAAGCCTGTGCACTATTAAAAGGTATACGTCAGGAGTGTGATGGAATATTCTCCACTTGCCTGACTGAATGCAACTCCAACAATGCTCAAGAAGCTCAACATCATCCAGGGCAAAGTATGTATTTGACTGACCCCTTATCAACCACTTTAAAACATTCATTTCTTCTAACAGGGGCACACAGTGGTAGCAGAATGCACTATCCACAGGATGTACTGTGGAACTTGTGAAGGTTTGTTCGAAAGCACCTTCCAAACCCAGAATGACAATGGAGTGGGGACATGGATTACATGCAAGTTCCCCTCTCAATCACATACCATTCTGCCTTCAAATCATATCAGTTCCTTCGCTATGAATGGACGAAAACCTGAAACTCCCTCCCTAACACCACCATGGATGGCACCTATGTCAAGCATTGCAGCAATTCAAGAAGGCAACTCATCACCACCTCTCAATGGAAATCAGAGACAGAAAATTAATATTAGCCTTGCAAATGACACCTGTGTCTTATGAACAATAAAAAAGCAATTTTCACATATGATCAGATCTTGGATTAATTCTTAGACTATAGAGTATTCTTAATAAAGAGTAACATATCAGGAAAGTGCAAGCAAATGTGTTTGCTATGCAGCATACAAGCTATCTAGTCACAAAATAGGGGCAAGGCAGTTTCAGTTAGGCTCCCAGAAACAGTTTCATAAATTGACACACATAATACACTAATAGCATGAAAACTGAAAATCTGGAGTAAAAGCAAAACGTATGCCAAAAGCTAATGGTTAGTCGGCATTTGAATGAAAAGACGAGGCTATTGTATTGAAGAGAGCTTAATATGAGAACTAAACCTGATGTTCTGGCATCAACCATTTTATGTCTTACTACTGAATTGTTTCTGCAGCACTATCAGGTTTTTACTGTGAACATAACCTCAAAAGACCCCTGCAGTCTACATATAGAAGAGACTTTATAACATCAATATGAGATGTATTTGAACACAAAGTTCAAATTTACCAATTGATGCCTACTCACATGTTCAAATCTTCCAAAACAGTAGCCTTGAATTAAGCATGGGTCATTCATTTTTTAAGACACCTGTACCAGTTGTTTTTTTTTAAGGCAGTTCTTTTAAGGACAGTTATATTTATCAATCATTCTAATGTTGAAGGTCACTGAACAAACTAAAAGCTAGCTTAGTTGCATGAGTTTTGCATTCACTCACTGAGGCAACATTTGCTCTGCTAGAATTTGCTGCCCATCCCTAATTTCCCTTGAAAGATAATGGCAGTCCACTTGGTACTGGTACATCTACATTGCTGTTAAGGAGGGAGTTCCAGGATTTTGATGCAGTGACAGTGAAGGAACAGTGATATAATTCTAAGTCAAAATGACTGCAGCTTGGAGAGCACATGCACTTGATGGTGTTCCCATGTATCAGCTGCCCATGTCCTTCTAGGTAGACAATGTTCTTGCATTCCATTTTGTAATGCAGCATCATAAAATAATTCAAAAACAGATAGGGGCCTCTGAGGTCATTCAGCCCATCCAAACTCCCTTCAAGAACAACGGAGCTGATCCCACTGCCGAGGAGCCCTGCAAATCTTCTCAATCTGCCTTCACCACCTTTCAGGCAAAACGACCAAGAGCATAACCACCTTCTGTGTAACATGCTTGCCTTTTTCTTCTTTGGTCAATCACTTTCAGTCTATGTCTGTATTCTTTAATTTCTGACTCTCTGCCAATGGGAAGAGTTTCTACCTGCCCAGTTTTTAATCAACATGGCAATGACAGACACAGAAATTTCTACCTTTACTTATTTCTATCTGTAAAATAGCTACCGATTTAGAATTGAGACTATTCCTGATTTAGTTAGTTTTAAATTAGAAGACAGGAATTAACTACCTACAGACTAGCTGTATCCTATCTCCTACTTTTCCAAATACACTTTTTTATGAGTAACAAATGGAAACAACATTATAATTTTCAGTCTTTGTCAAACAGGTGAATGTGAAATACTGTTACTTTCTTTCCTACACCTTCCTGGTTTAGTAAGATTACAGTCTTAAAGTAAAACATTTAAGGATGACATTAAAAGGTACGAAAAAGTTACATTAGTAATTTTACTGATCGATAGTGAAAAAGGCATTTGTTAACCTCTATTTGCAGTTGAAACCTCATTTTTAATGTTAGAAATTTCAAATACACCATTAACCTATAATATTCATCAATTCCCTTATTAACAATTCAATAATCTCCATAAATTAATACCTTTTTCATGTCAGTACTCACACATACTCTTCATATATAGTACTTTACAATTTTTGAGAAGATTTGTAGCTCAGGTTGAGGTTCTGGTTTTAAGTTTGTTCACTGAGTTGGAAGGTTTGTTTTCAGACGTTTCGTCGCCATACGATGTAACATCATCAATAAGCCTCTGGTGAAGTGCTGTTGTGTCCTGCTTTCAATTTAGGTATCTTGGTTTCTAAAGGCGGATGATATCATTTCCAGTTCTTTTTCTCACAGGCTGGTAAATGGGGTCCAAATTGATGTGTTTGTTGATGGAGTTCCAGTTAGAATGCCAGGCCTCTAGGAATTCTCATGCATGTTTCTGTTTAGCTTATCCTAGGATGGATGTGTTGTCCCAGTCAAAGTGGTGTCCTTCTTCGCCTGCAATACTAGTGAGAGTGGTTCATGTCTTTTGGTGGCTAGTTGGTGTTTGTGTATCCTGGTGGCTAGTTTTCTGCCTGTTTGTCTGATGTAGTGTTTGTTACAGTCCTTGCATGATATTTTGTAAATGACATTCAATTTGCTGGTTGTTTGTATTGATTCCTTTAGATTGATTAGTCACTGGTTAAGTGTGTGGAGGTTTGTGGGCTACCATGATGGCAAGGGGTCTGAGTAGTCTGGAAGTTACCTCAGAGATGTTTTTGTGTAAGGTAATGTGGCTAGAGTTTCTGGGCACATTGTGTCTGTTTGTTTGGGTTTGTTGGTGAGAAATGGGTGGACTGTGTTTATTGGGTTCCTGTTCTTCTTGAATACGCTGTATAGGTATTTTTCTTCTGCTGTTCAGAGTTCCTGGGTGCTGCAGTGTTGTGGCTCATTGAAATAAAGTCCTCATGCAGCTCCATTTGTGGATGTTGGGATGATTGCTTCTGTAGTTAAGTATTTGGTCTGTGTGTGTTGTTTTCCATAGGCGCTGGTTTGAAGTTCTCCATTAACTGTTTGTTCTACTGTGACATCTAGGAATGGGAGTCTGTTGTTATTCTCCCCCTCTTTTAAGAATTTTAGGCCTATCAGGATATTGTTGATGGTGTTGTAGGTTCCCTCTAATTTGTTCCGTTTTGTGATGACAAAGGTGTCATCCACATAGCGGACCCAACGTTTGGGTTGGATAGTTGGGAGGCTGCTTACTCCGGTCTCTGCATTACTGCTTCTGCTAGGAACCATGATATTGGTGATCACATTGGTGTTCCATTAATTTGTTTGTCGGTCTTCTTATTGAATGCAAAGTGGGTAGTGAGGCACAGGTCTACTAGCTTGAGGGTGTTGTCTTTGCTGATGAAGTTGGTCCTGTCTGGTGTTTGTGTCCTTGATTCTTCTAGTAGTGTAGTCAGTGTTTCTTTGGCCAGGTCAATGTTAATTGATGTGAGCAGAGCTGTAAGGTCAAAGGAGACCATTATTTTATCCTCTTCTAAAATTGTGTCTTTGATGGTGTTCAGGAATTCTTGGGTGGAGTGAATGGAGTGGCATGAATTTTCTCCTTGGTATTTTAGTTACCAGTGGAATCCCTTGGCTAGTCTGTATTTCAGTACTTCACACTTACGTACATTACACTGCTGTATCACACCCACATCCTCCAATTTGAACACAGCCAGCTATTAAATCATGACAGAATCACCCAAATGTATCATTTGAACCTCACTGATAAATCTCCCTCTCTGGTGCAAAATGAGGTGCTGAATGACCAGAGGTAGCAAAAGGGATTGTAAGGGACAGACACACCCTCATGGTCAAGGTGATATTGGTATTCATTATTGATTCTGTGGTCAATGAATCATAACCAATAATCATGGCAAGTGGTCAATGAAATCATCGAAGGTATTGATTCATATCCACTAACTCTCTTTTTCTCATCCCACTTCCCATTCATGCCGCAATCACCTCTCAATTTGTAAGCTGTAGATTTTGTAAGCATGCACCTCTTACTAAATCTCTCACATTACACCACAATGTCTTTTAACTTTTTAATAGCCAAGAGGTGCAACTTGATCAGGCAGTGGAGGAACAGGAAGAGAGGAATGATAAAAAGATGCAATCACTTGACTGCCTTTGCAGCTACCAGCACAAATACTGATGTGACTTATATCTTAAAGTACAGTGTAGAGACATGATCTGCACATAGTTAGACACGAGATACAAGTGGCCTGCAGTCAAAGAAATGGTCAAGAATAACATACGTGATGGTCAGTGACAGATCAAATATAAGATACATGGTACTGCTGAAGACTGAAGAATTTGGGGTGCTGTTGCCTCTCTTGCTCCTCCTTATTCTCCTGTTTTTCAGCTGCTCAACCAACAGGTCATGTTAAGGGCCATGTCCTTATGTTGATGGTGACGTAGGGCATCTTGCAGTAGACCATCAGCTATCTTGTGCTGTGTGCTGCAGGATTCCTCCAAGGCAGATCAAGTAGTGGAACTGCTGTTTAGGCAGACCCATTGGCTTCTAGATCATATTTCCCATAGAAGCAAGGCATTCACATGGCAAGCTTCCCATGGGTAAGTGTTTACAAACCACAGCATTGGCCAGCTTCTGATTTATGTTGGTGGTTCAATTGCATCTGGTACAGCAAACTGCTAAAATCTGAAGACATTATGTCTGTTGCCAAGGTAACAATGCATCAGCTTCCATTATGTGCTGCATATGATCACACATCGACTGATCAGTGAAGGAACAGTTTATCTTTTGATTCCCTACATGGCAGAATTAGCATCTAGTGCCCATTCAACAGTGTGAGTGTAATCAATGAAGCCCTGCACAATGAGCAAACTCTGGTGTTGGGTACACTTGGCAAGGGGAAATGAAATGTAATTAGCTCTCTTTCAATACAAAGCTTCAGTAATGTCTGTAACACAACAATCAACAGTGATCTGCGAGATATTGTTAATATCTCCAACTCCAGCCAGGAAGGAGCCAGACACGTAAATGTTCACAGTTATTGTCACCCTCATAATAACTAGCAATACTGTCCTTTCCCAAAGCTAAGTTTGTAGTCATTGCTGCAGTTGTAGTTGTAGCAGATGGCAAATTTCAGTAAGAACAGTCATCGATTTAAAGCCTGGAATCAGATCCTTTGGTCTAACTCATCCTTCAATGTTAGAAATGTACCCACTTCCACCACTTCCTCTGACAGTTCATTTCACACACGCACCACCCTCTGCATGGCAAAAGTTGTCCCTCGGGTCATTTTTAAATCCCCTCTCATCTTCAACCTACGCCTTTTCGTTTTGGACTCCCCTACCCTGGGAAAAAGATCTTGGCTATTCACCTTATCCATGTCCCTTATGTTTACTGACACACAGGTACATCTCACACATTATCCCTTGTTAAGATTCAGGTAGGAGAGTTGAGAACTCTGAAAACTCTCCTTCATCACTCTGGTATAGTCTGCACAGCCTCTGTTCATTCCCTACGTTATCCTGTAACCTGTAGGGGAAGACTTAATACTGCACCTTATCTGGGACTAACGTTAACAATCACACAACACCAGGTTATAGTCCAACTGGCACTGTCTACCACACCACTGTCTGGAGACCACAGCAAATTAAAATAACTTACGGAAGCATCAAGTGCTTCTACATTCATTTCAAACTGAAACAGCTCTGGGGCAGGGGTTGCATAGTGTATGTTCAGGTGTTTGCTGAAGTGACAGCTTTGGCTGGGGTGAAGCCCCAAAATGACAATACTGCATGGCAAATCCCTGATGATCTACCACCCTCAATTTTCCAGCAGAAACATTGGTCTCTGAGCATCAACAAACCTGCTTTCATACCCATTCCTTTTAACATAGTATACACGTAAACATGCTCACATAAATAAAGTGTTAACGTCACATTCCTCGAAAGTGTACCCATAAGGTTTTAAGAAGATTTGGGTTTTTTTAATGTAGACTCAGGCAGGATGAATACCTTATGCAGGGCTACGCCCGCTCTCATTCTAGTAACAAACTTTATTTGAGCTTACTGCACTTCTATAACGACTAGTACTTGAGAATAAAGTAGAAAAGGTAGATAAATGAGTGATTTGATTTGTATATGTAGGACTGTATAATTATTATCCCATTGAGGTACAAGATTCAGACTGTTTACCATAGTATAATGATTATGATTATCTTCTTGCTATAGCTAACGGGTTTGCGCTGGTAGTTTGTGGTGCTTTGCAGCTAAACCGGGAAAAGCCAATGATATCTGGATGAGCTCAGTCAGCATGCGTGGGTAATGGATCAGTGCAGTAGTTAGCAACGGAACTAAGATGCAAGCAGTCGAGGTCAATTTGTTCCTGGAAACCAGATTTTCGGCCATTTCACATTCTTTTTTTAAATCGCATTAGGTTGATTCTCAGTGTACATTTTCTTTCTCTTAAGGGAACAGAACATAGATTGAATGCTTCCCTTTTAAAAATGGCACTCGGGAAGGTCCTGCGCAGCAACTGAACAAAGAAAACGCCGGTTAGCCCCAGAGAAAACAAAATAAAGACAAAAATGAGAAATTAAGCAAACGATGAGGCCTGGTTTTTATTTGTGGGTATGTATGCAAAGTTACAAAGCACAACTGATCAGATGAGCTATTTTAATACATTGGTGCAATCTGAATGGGTATAATATGCCGCTTTCTTTTTTAAAAAAAATACGCAGAATTTATGACCTTAATCCAGACAGTTTTCATTCACATCGTTCACAGTCTGGACACCTGGGCAATCGAACAGTGTGAAACCAGACAGATTCAGAAGCAAAAACACTGACAAGCACTTACTTGAGAAACTGCTTCTCCATGTATCTCTGAAGATTGCTTCTAAAGTATTGTATACTCACTATCATTCTGCAAGTGACAATACAAATGCAGAATTAGTGTTTAAACTCAAAAGATCGGAACTTCCCAAGGCCAGACCGTAACCAGTTCCACCGCTCGCTTTGGGGAAGATTTAACGTCAGACCAGAGCAACAAAGAGGAGGAGAATGCGGGGGAGGGGGGTGGGGGTGAGGGAGGAACAGGGGGAAGAGACTCTGCGTTTCTCGTCCAGCTATTCTTTGAAAAGAATGAAGTGGGTGGGAAGGCAAAATTTGGTGGAACAGTTGCATTAAAGGTCGATCAACAGAGGGAACATTTTTGATCTAATGTTACTTTCACAAGTTTAAGTCATCAGCTTTTGTTTTAAGTAAAGGGAACATGGGACTTTCATTTCGCTCCGGTTATTGCTTTTCAGATTAGCCCTCAATTGTGTGCGTTTGGAACACACATTTAGCTTTTTTTCCCCCTCCTCTTCTGAAGGCACATGCAACTCCTATAATTCAGCCAAGTGAACAAAGTAGCTAGCTACCTGACAAATAAACTTATTGCATTATAGCCTGTAGGGATGCTAAAAAAGAAATTCAGAAAACGTGAGCCTTTCCCATTGTAGCAGGTTATTTTAGGTCACCTTGCCAAAATGTGACACTAATGTTTCTTCAGTGTTTGTGATTTCACATTTGGCAAAACCCTCTGTCAAAGACCTGAGCTCCCACTCAAAACTCTCAACAAAACTACTAAAGATCTGCAGACGCTGGAAATCTGACATAAAAACATAGCAGCAACATTTGTTCTGAAGAAAGGTCGCTGGACCCAAAATGTTACCCACCCACAGATACTACCGCCAGGGCTAGTGAATTTCTCCAGCAATTTCTGTTTTATTGTCCCATTTAAACTTCCTGTTTCAAAACGTTAGTCTCGCATTCAGTCTTTATTGCCAGTTTCTGACATTTTGTTGTTCACAGCTGGAAAAGAGAGCAAAACGTTTGGAAATACATTGCTTCTGCAATCAGAAATCACCTCATCCCCAATCTTAACATAAGTCTTCAAAGTTGATGGGAAAGTAATAGACAGAAGCTCATTAGTATCTTAATCATCGTTGTTAAAACATATATTTAAAATATCATCTTTATAATTCTGTGGATTGGTGGTCAATTGTGATTATTACGCACAATCTGGGCTATCCCTATGGGAGGAATATCAGGACATTAGAAAGGGTGCCTTGAAGATGTATCAAAATGATACCAGGGATAATAACAATGCTGCAGAGCAAGTACAGAAACCAAGATTAGCTCCTTAGAATACAGAAGGTTAAGAGGAAATGCATATTAAATTAAAACTCAGATAGCAGGTGAAGGAAAACTGCTTCTGTGGCAGGACATTAACCGAGGAAAGACAGTTCAGGTGACTGATAAAAGACCTGAAAGTGAGTATTGGGAAGTCTTTAAAAACTAGCAGAGAATAACTAACAAAGCAGTAAGGGTAGAATGTGAAATATGAGAGTGGGTGAGCTAGTAATATAAAAGAAGACTGCAAGAGTACTTTATACGATATATAACAGGCAAGAGTGGACATTGGATTGCTGGAAAATTCAGCTGGAGAAGTAGTAATAGGGAACAAAGAACTAGCAGAGGAGCTGAATAGTTACTTTGCTTCATGATGGAAGATACCAGCAACACACCAGAAATTCAAGAGTGTTGGTGGGGGAGCGAGGTAAGACTAGTGGCCATCGGTAAGGAAAAGATGCTTGAGAAGGTGGAAAGTCTAAAGGCAGATCAATCACCCAGACCAGTTGGACTATACCCCAGCATTCTGAAGGAGACAGCTGAGGAGATTGTGGAGGCATTGGTGGTGACCATTCAGCAATTACTGGAGTCAGGGAGCATCCAAGAGTACTGGGAAATAGTTAATGTAACCCTTCCGTTTAAGAAGGGAGGGAGGCAGAAAACTGGAATTCCAGACGTGAGTTGAGAATGACTGCTTTTCATATCATTTGACTGAGTGTGGCTTCAAGGATCTCTAACAAAACTGGAAAAGGGGAAAACTCTCTACTAGTTGGAGTCATACCTGGCACAAAGAAATCACCTCAGCTCCAGGATACTGCTGGTGTTCCTGCGTGGAGTGCCGTTGGTCTAACCATTTTCAGCAGCTTCATCAATAATCTTCCCTCCACCATAAGGTCAGAAGTGGGGACATTCGCTCATGATTGCACAATGTTCAGAACCATCTACAACTCCTCAGGTACTGAAGAAGACCATTTCAAATGCAGCAAGACCTGGGCAATATCCAGGTTTGGGATGACAAGTGGCAACTAACATTTGCTCCATACAAATGCCAGTGACCATACAAACCAGAGGCAATCTAACCATCAATCCTTGACATTCAATGGCATCGCCATCACTGAATCCCACACTATCAACATCCTGGAGGGCTAACATTGAGCACAAACTCAAATGGATTAATCATGTAAGTACTGTATCAACAGAAGCAGGTCAGAGGCTAGGAATCTTGCAGCGAGTAACTCACCTCCTGACTCCCCAAAGCCTGTCCATTATCTACAAGATTTTCGCTTCCCTGGTCCCCAACGCCTTATCTTCACCATGGACATCCAGTCCCTGTACATCTCCATCCCCCATCACGAAGGACTTAAACCCCTTGCTTCTTCCTTTCCTGCCATACCAACCAGTACCCTTCCACTGACACCCTCCTTCGACTGACTGAACTGGTCCTCACCCTGAACAACTTCTCTTTCCAATCCTCCCACTTCCTCCAAACCAAAGGAGTAGCCATGGGCACCCACATGGGCCCCAGCTATGCCTGCCTCTTCGTAAGATATGTGGATCAGTCCATCTTTCGCAACTACACTGGCCCCACCCCCCACCTTTTCCTCCGCTACATCGATGACTGTATCAGCGCCGCCTCGTGCTCCCACGAGGAAGTTGAACAGTTCATCCACTTCACCAACACCTTCCACCCCGACCTCAAATTCACCTGGACAGTCCCAGATTCCTCCCTCCCCTTCCTCGCCCTTTCTATTTCTATCTCAGGCGACCAAATCAACACGGACATCTACTACAAACCAACCGACTCCCACAGCTACCTGGACTACACCTCCTCCCACCCTGTCCCCTGTAAAAACGCCATCGCATTCTCCCAATTCCTTCGACTCCGCCGCATCTGCTCCCAGGAGGACCAGTTCAAAATACGTACAACACAGATGCCCTCCTTCTTCAAGGACCGCAATTTCCCCCCCGACATGGTCGACGA
>NC_057722.1:19361648-19388359 GCF_004010195.1 Chiloscyllium plagiosum | reverse complement strand
CATTTCCAAAGCCCCTCCCCCAAGTCCCTCCTCCCTACCTTTTATCTTAGCCTGCTGGACACACTTTCCTCATTCCTGAAGAAGGGCTTATGCCCGAAACGTCGATTCTCCTGTTCCTTGGATGCTGCCTGACCTGCTGCGCTTTTCCAGCAGCACATTTTCAGCTCTGATCTCCAGCATCTGCAGCCCTCACTTTCTCCTCCCATTATCTACAAGACACAAGTCAGGACTATGGATAGAATATTCTCCACTTGCCTGGTTGAGTGCAGCTCCAATAACATTCAAGAACTTAACACCATCCAGGCAGCCACTTTGATATGCACCACATCCACAAACATGCTGTACTTCCACCACTAATACACAGTAATAGCTGTGTGTTCTGTCTACAAGATGCACTTCAGAAATTCACCAAGGCTCGCTTTACATATAGTACTTTTCAAACACATGAACACTTCCAAGTAGAAGGACAAGAACAGCAGATTTATGGGAACACCATAACCTGCAAGGTTTCCTCCAAGTCCCTCAATATTCAGAAATATATTTTTGCTCCAACTGTATTGCTGGGTCAAATTCCTGGAATTCCCTCTCTAAAAGCATTGTGGGTCTACTATACCAAAAGGACTGCAGTGGTTCAAGATAGTAGCTCACTGTCACTTGCTCAAAGACAACAAGGGATAGGTAATAAATGTTGCTCCAGCAAGTGACAGCCATATCCCATGAATGAATACCAAAGACAGAACTAGCACTTTTTTCCACACATAATGACAAATTGATCCAGCCAATGGCTCCCACATCTCATGAATGAATAAAAAAAACTCAAGAATGGATTGATTCAGAAAGCAGCACGTACTTAGATCTTGGCTTTCAAGAGTTTGTTCTTCTACTGTTTTTCTTCTGCAGTGAAGACTTGGAACAATGTGAGCCCATAATCCTTTTTTGTTCTTTGAGCAAAAAGTCTCTGGTAGTTTTAGAAGTTTGGATTCACCGTTACTTACATTCACAGAAGCATGTTTTGCCTGTTTGTCTTTAGTAAAGTTGCAATATTGAAGCTTTAGTTCAATTCCTCAGGAAGTATGTTTAAGGCTGTCCCAAGTCTCTGTCTACATGTGTTTCTTAGACAGGGTATGTTCCCTTCACTGGTGAAATTCCAAAGAAAAATCCAAAGATAGTGATCTCTTCTACATAAAACATTTAGTGAGGCTGTGGAACTTCACATTGACTAAATGTCACACCAATGACAAATGAATGAATGCAAGATTAAGTGCCATTATCTGAATGTTGCTGTCTGATTTGCACTTCATTTCCATTTACTTTGAAAAAAACATGTTGTTGGTTGCTTCACTATTGACATGCATTAACAGGCACACAGATGTTTGAGAAAGCTTCTGTGGTTGGTTCGGATGCAAAATGGACACGTATCAGCTCAAGTATTATTTTCATAATGTGGTAGAGGTTAATTACTGTCACTTTGATTCTGAAATTAACTGTTAACTATAAGTGGAGTCACATTCCTTCAAGAGATAACAATGTTGGTTTTAAAAAATTTCCCCAATTTGCATAGCTAATAATTTGTTTTCCGATCCAATTTCACGGCCTTGGTTTCATGATAATTATTCCCATGTAAAAGCACCTTGCCAAGTAGCTCTTTCAATGTCTTTCATGTCACGGCAATTTTTTCTGTTAAACTGAAGTTCACTAAAGTAATGCAATACTTAAAAGCTGTCACACAAAACAATTTTAGGATTGTTTTAGGATTACCATCTGGATGTCACTAAACCCTCCTTGTTTTTCCTGTTAAATGGAAATGATCCACACTGGTTGAGGATGCACAGACCTAAGGGCACTGACTTCATTTGAGAAGACAACACTGGCAAGGATCACCACAATCAAGCATAAGGAAAGAAAATATGAAGCATTGGGCCTTTCTTCAGCTGAGGACTGGTAGCCTGATACCCTCATTCTTTCTGATACCTCATTCTTTTTACTCATACTTGCATGCACAATAATATAGCTCAAGGACTTTGTTATGCAGACATTGTTTCCACCAGTATCCTAATATCACTTCCTCTTTGATGTCTGTGGGCATGCTACCAAAAGAAAAGTTTGTTTCTGCATCTGCCACAAGTTGCAGTATATATGAAGCATCCAGAGACAAGTATGGATAAATGTGTACCACAAAAAATGCTGCGAACCTGGGGCCATTCATCAATAGGATAAAATCAGCTTACTTTCTCACACTGCTGCTATCCAGAAGATTCTGCTAAATAATTCAATGGCATGTTAGATATATTTGTGAACTGAAAATCGACTTATGCTGTCAAAGTCCACTGTGACAGCAGTGATTGGAGGTGTAATGTTTAAACACAATGGCGATGTTGCCTGCCGTAAATAGTTATGCCTCAGTAATTAAAGTTATGTACAACTCTATTTTAAAAAACAAACTGGAAGAACTGTGACTTTTGCCTGCTAAAACAAATCCTGTGAAGGCATATCTCTTCCCCGGGTTGTTGTGCCTGGATTTATAGGGTCTAGACAGAAGGTAGAAAATTATCAGACTGGAAGAAATCAGATTAGTCCTGACAAGTTATTCCCCAACTGCCACATCGAAGCTCAATAAACTTTTAGATCCTATTATTAGTCCTGTAATAACAACTTCATGGCAAGAACTGTGGGTCACTGAACAAATTCTGTGACTGACAGTAACGAAGTCAGTGAAAGGAACTACTCACCATTACACTATCTGTGCTGAATTATCACTCCTTACCCAGAGAAGCTTTTACTAATTTAGTCAGAGTTGTGTTCTGACTCCATTCTGGAGACTTGAACTGGAATTTGGATTGGCATTCATTTCAGTCAAGAGGGAGATGCCTGTTGCTGTCAGTTGGATCATTATGTATTTACAGGCACAGGTTTTGTCCCAGAAAAGTTTCAAGGGTCATATTGCTGCCCCTCCTCACACTGTTGCTGGTTTCATTGTACACCCTTGTGCAAATGACTGCCAAAAACATTCAAGAAGTGGCTGGTGCAGAAGGTGTCAATGTGGTTCACTCTTCATTTGCAGTCTGTACAGCTATCATAACTATTAGAATCTCAATAGAAGTGCATTGTTACTTTATAACTAGTCAATAAGTTTGCTTCTTCTAGCTTGGAAACCAGAATCAATCATCATTAAAAACAAATCAACTGCTTCCCATAAGGAATTAAACCTGTCACCCAGTCTGACCTCCAAATCTAACTAAGTTGTTGGCTCATAATTCCTTCCAAGGCAGTTAGGGCTTGTGAGCAAATGCTGGCTTTGCTTGCAACACTCAAATCCCCTAAACTAATGTGTAAAAAACTGAAATACCTGCAACTGTCTCACTGGGATATCTCTCTGCATTTGAATTCCTCCTTTTCAGTAGAAATTGCTCACAGCTTCTTCATTTGACATGTCAGAACCATATTGAAGTTGTCACTTATTTAAGGATTAAGTAAACTCTGGGCAATGTCTAGATTAATGTTCATTGTTCTTCAGTCTTTGGTATATCACTGAAACCAAACAGCCTCATGGGCTGTTCACAGGATGAAAAAAGCTGAAACCCTGGCACCATTAATGCTATAAATACTCATATAACAATTAAGTTTCTAAGATGAAATCTTTAGTCAAAAAATAGGAAGCCAGTTTTTACATCAGTAGTATCTTGGAGGGGATAATATTCACCCTATACTACCATCTCACTATCACTGTGTAGGCTCAGGTTAAAAGTGAATTTGTTTTTAAGTATTGCTATTTTATGGCGCAAGCTAATGTGAACTTAGGCTAACACATGAGTGTTAACACATTAAGAAACATTTGGGCAGGTACATGGATGGGATAGGTATGGAGGGATATGGACCAAATGCAGGCAAATGAGACTAGATTGATTGTGAAAACTGGGCGGCATGGACAAGTTGTGCCAAAAGGCTTGTTTTCACACTGTAAACATCTATGATACTATGACTCCATGAGTGAATGTTTTCATGTTAAAGACAGCAATGTTTTGAATTGATTTAATTATGTAACTTTGAATGTATGAAAGGTCTATGGGTATTTAGTCAGTATATGGTCAGTGCATTGAGTATAGGAGTTGGGAGGTCATGTTGCAGGTGTACAGGACATCGGTTCAGCCACTTTTGGAATACTGTGTGCAATTCTGGTCTCCCTCCTTATATGAAGGATATTGTGAAACTTGAAAGGATTAAGAAAATATTTACAAGGATGTTGCCAGGGTTGGAGGATTTGAGCTTTTGGGAGAAGTTGAATAGGCAAGGGCTATTTTCCCTGGAGCTTCGGAAGCTGAGCTTTTAGAGGTTTATAAAACCATGAGGGGCATGAATAGGTTAAATAAACAAGTTCTTTTCCCTGGGATGGGGGAGTCAAAACTAGAGGGCATAGTTTATGGTGAGAGGGGAGAGATATAAAAGGGACCTAAGGGGCAATGTTTTCACACAGAGGGTGGCGTGTATATGGAATGAGTTGCCAGAGGAAGTGACGGAGACTAGTACAATTGCAACATTTAAAAGGCAACTGAATGGGTATATGAATAGGAAGGGTTTGGATGGATATGGGCCAAGTACTGGAAAATGGTTCCAGATTAAGTTGGATGTATGGTCAGCATGGACGATTTGGAGTGAAGAGTTGGTTTCCATGCTGTATAGCTCTCTGACTATATGAAATTGTGTGTATATATATAAATTGGGTCCTACAGTAAATTTTATAGTTCTGTAGTTGTTTTGGCATTGTCAGATGTATGGATTGCAGTAAAATGACTATTATTTAATGAAGTCAAACAGGAATTGGGCAGACACTACCTAACCAATTTCTCTAGTCACCCAGCATTCCTTACACCTACCAGCCTTGTCCTTTACCCTAACAGGAACATACTGTCTCTGGACTCTCATTATCTGATTTTTGAAGTTTTCCACTTTACTTGCAAATATCTGCCCCCCAATCAAATTTTGAATGTTCCTGCCTAATACCATCAAAATTGACCTTCATCCAATTTTGAACTTGAACTTTTAGATCAGGTCTATCCTTTTCCATTACTACTTCAAACCTAATAGAATTATGAACACTGGCCCCAAAGTGCTCCCCCTTTGACAACTCAGTTACTTGCCCAGCCTTATTTTCCAAGGTCAGGTTTTGCTCCTTCTCTAGTAGGCATATCCACATACAATAAGAAAATTTTCTTGTGCACACTTAACAAATTCCTCTCTGTCCAAGCCCTTAAAACTATAGCAGTCCCAATCTATATTTGGAAAGTTAAAATCCCCTACCGTTACCCCACTATTATCTTTTTTTACAGATAACTGAGATCTCCTTACAAATTTGCTTCTCAGTTTCCTGTTGGCTACTGGAAGCATCAAAGACAAATGTTACCTATGCTATTTTAAACCATTTCACTTAATTTTTTAAAGAGTACAGAAAAGAAAGCTACTTAGCAATAGAGCATGGACTGAACATGTCCTTAATTCCATATAAATGACTCTGTTCCTCACCTTCAGAATCAAACAAGTTGTCCCAACCTGCATTTTGAATGACAGAATCACGTGGTTCTTTAATGTCATCTTCATTAGCAATTATCATTAACCATATCATTCCACAATAAACATCTTCTATGCTTTCAAATGCATTGGATGTCCTATTGCTTGAATGATTTGACAACAATCTACATTCTGATATCATCCCCAGGACTTTACACCTCATTCATATTGGATTGCTGATATCACAGCCTTAAGTATTGCCTCCCTTGGAGAATGTCCTCCTTTCCTTGATCATTCAGTCATTCCATATTTTTCTTGTGGTATCTTTGAAGGGCTTTGTTTGGAGAGACATTGCAATAGTTGCACAAGAGTGGTTACACCACGAGTAATCACAACAATATCACTGTCTTGTGATCCAACTTCAACAATAGATCATTGAGGTGCAATCTGAACATTGCATAGATGAGAAGACATTGTGTCTACACAAGCCCTCTGATCAGAATCTGCAAACTTTCCTCAACTATATTTTCAAGTCACATTCACCCATTCATCTGATATGATGAATGTGGATGACCACTTCGTTTTTGGAATTACTGTATTGGAGAGTTTTTGTCTTGAATTTCATTATTGGCTTACAATTTGTCCTGTTGGGGACATACACAACAGTACAAATGGTGAATCTACTCTTTTCATGGCCAGTTGACTTTAGTAGCAGTTGGCTTTTGCAAGTCAGTTAAAATCCTTTCATCCAGTCTTTTTTTGAGGGCAGCAATCAGAATGTAAGAATTCTTCTGTATCTTTGCTCCTTTTTGACAAGCTCATTAGCTAGCTGGCTTCTACCACTCAAAGCAGAGAGTTGTTCTTTACCTGTGATTTTTGAACTGTGATCTTAATAACATAGTTATGCTCAAACCCAAGCTAGTCCATGTGATAAAGTATGAAATAAGTAAAAAGAACCTTCATATTTACAAGACTCCATTTTGTATTAATAAATTGACTTTTAAAAAAGGCTAAGTTAGGTGACCCTGAGAATGAATGAATCCTGGCACAGATTAACAGCTGTCCTGTTTCTCAGACAGCTGCCATAACAAGTTGCTATGAATCCATGACCCAATGACCAGGACCAGATAGTTTCCTATCTACTGATGTACATCGCCTGGAATAGTTGGTTTGTTTGGCATGTGTGAAAGAATCCTAGTAGAATTAGCAGCTTCATTTCTTATCTCATTCTCATACATTTACGCAAACAATGGAAAACATCAGCAGCTTTGTTTAACAATACTAAATTTATTAGTTATCTAATTAATAAAGAAACATTATATGGTGAGAAATAGAGAAAATAAGATAGTGGTGCATTCTAAAGGTATAAATGATACTGTCTCTTTACTATGTCATAGAGTCATAGAGTCATAGAGATGTACAGCATGGGAAACAGACCCTTCGGTCCAACTTGTTATGTTTCAGAGATCAGTTAATAGCATATTCAGGGTCATCTCTGATTGATACCCTGGATTTTTATCGATTGATCTCTCACTGGCTTAACTACAACAAAAGTGTGCTATTTTGCAACCTATGAGTGGTCCGAGAATTTTTGAGTCGATGCATGCATGTACCTCAGTTCATCAGCACACCTTGTTTTATGAGCACATCTTGTTGGACTAAACATTTTCCACTAGCACACAGAGACCAGGGCTACAGTTGGTTTTTATCCTTTTGTATGAATCTTACTGGAAGGGCAAAACACAAAAAAAAATGTCTGTGAGAGCTAGCTTTCTGCTCAGATGGGGAAGACCCCTTCATTATATGTCCCAGTTATGTCACTCTCTTTTGCTCTCTCTGCTTGAAATTTCCCTGACCCTTTACAGGTGTAACATCCCATCAGTTCCATACAAAACTTTGCCAAAAATATTCTATTCATGTCTGAGTCTTTTTTTTCTGGAGTAATCCTATTTTAAAATACACATTTTGAAATTAAAATTTAAAATACCCATCATACTTCAAGTCTGAGATCTGTTGTTATGACAATTTCTACTATTCCTTCTTGATACCATCTTGCTATATCAGGGAGCAGGATTGGCTGGAATGCAGTATGGGCTTGTACAATAGTAGCACCAACATATGTTGATGTATACAGATGTGAAGAGCTGAAAAGCCACCTTCAATGATGTGTTGTTCCCAGTTTCTATCAAGTAGTTTGCGCTAAGGTGAGTCTGACTTCAGTGGACCTTTCAGCTAAAAGTCAGGGTCAAACTTTGTAGAAAATCAATTATTACCGGTGTACCAATGGCAAGCCCTGAAGCATTAAGTTCACTTGACTTAATACTACTTCTAGAAACTTATCAAGGAATGCTCGACTCATTCATATGGAGTGATTTTTTTTTGTTTTATCAGAACCTTAAATGCATGGAAAGTACATACTTCTGTCTTCTTGCTTGCACTTTGCAAAAACCAAGCTCATTGTTTATTAACTAACCTCTATCTCCTTGTGGTTGTCACAAGACAGTTTGACACTTAGGCACAAAATGTGGCTTTGTAAATTTAAATGTAAAATGTAGGCTGTGTGAATTTTTTAAATCTTTTGTAACTTTTAATCCAGTAGAATCAGACGATAGCGCTTTCAGCTAAAGGAAGTAACTAGCATATTATTAATCAAAGACTGTTTTTTTCCAGTCAGAGTTCTGAATCCGAGAGTAGCAAACTAAAAGAACAGATAAAAGTCAACTTAGGTCTTAGATGTTTTGCAGAATTGCACTGCAAATTGTCTTAAATCTTGACTTTAAATCTTGCTTTCACCACTCCACTTCTCTTCACTCACACAGCGGGTAAACATTTCCTGTTAAAGAAAGTTTTACTAAAAATGTGCATGAATGCAGTTTTTTTTGCTTTTGCTGCAACATTTAAATTAAATTTATAAACAATTAGCCTTCATTCAATACAGGGAATTGTATTAATACAGATTGCTGGAAGGCTTTGAAATAAGGCTATCTTTCCTCGGGCTCGCATTTATTTTTCTAAAATCTAACAGCATGGAAGTCCAAGTTAGATCAGCCTGGAGATCAAGTTGATTTATATCTTCTGTTCATTCTTCAGCTGTTATGCTTGCTGAGACTCACTCCAATCGACAGTGTGTTTGTGCATCTTTCTCCTCATTCCCTCTCTTCCACAACCCTCACAGTCCACACCTTGGCTTCAAAGGTTTCTTAATAATTTACCTCCTCCTTAATATTCCCTCACTTCTATCTCCAGCCCTTTAACATTTAAAGGCAAAATGCAATGGATTGGAAATCTGAAGAGGAGAATGGTGGTCTAACAGCATCTCTGGAAAGTGAGGTGGAATTAATGTTTCAAGTCCGGTATGGCTGAGGTTCTGAAGAAGAATCATACTGCACACAAAACATTCAGTTGAGCTGAGTTTCTCAAGCGTTCTCTTTGTTTGTTTCCTTAGCATTTAATTTGATTGGCAATGCATTGGTTTATAAAGAATGACACAAATGCACATTATTGTGGTTATTTCCTTCTCGTTTTCTGTTCAGTTTTTATCTTTTTGACTTGAATTCCAATGTCACTCCGTCCTTTTATTTCAAAGACAAGTTTATCTTAAAAGGGTTTACTATGGTCTAATGTGTTATATAGCTATTGATATCGCTCTGTATTGTAGTAATGTTAATCCCTTGCATTTATTTACTGTGTTGGAATGTATGGTTCAATATTTTTGGAGTGAGCAATGAACTTTTTGAACTAATAATATTGCACCAATTATTAGCTTCAGAATAAAAGTCATTTGCAAAATGAGGAAGCTTAACTAAAATATGCCACTGCAGGTAAGCGCCTAAGTTTGAGAGGAGTGTAATTATTGTCATTGTGGAAGAAGCATTAACTACTCTTGCAAAGATCAAACATCTGGGCAAAAATTATCCATTTGAATGTTATTTCCAGTTGCATAAACTGGACACTTAACAAATCAATGGTACTTGACGTCAACTTCTAAAATTCTTATTGATTACAGAAATCTTATTGTAGGTAAAATACCACAAATTCCCTTTAAGTCGGCTACTTTTCTGAAAAAAAATCTCACAGACAATCAAATACTGAAGTAATGATTTAAAATTTGCTGCATGCAGCAATCAAAGTAAAACCCCTCATGTAAGCAAGTAAAGCCTCACAACCCAACTTGTCTATTGTCCGAATAATGGTGGAATTTAGCTTTAATTCCAATCAACAGTGTCTGTCTCTGCAAGTGTCCCGCGTTCGATCCTTGTGCAGTGGTGGTCCTTAAAGTTCTGCTGAAGGAGAATTCTGGGGGTGCTGGATTCATACAGTTTTTTTCATCCTTCAAGTTAATGGTGTGACAGTAAAAATGATCCTTTAGATTCTTTCATCTAAATTATTGATTAGTCCTCTGAAACCATGAAGTCTGAAGCTTGCCTTCTCCTAAGAAGTAGTCTATTCATTCCGCATTTCATTTGGCCTTAAAAATCTGTTTGAAGACACAGCCTTCCTGTGATTAACTCCTTAAAATCTTCTACAGTGCAATCAGTTGTCTTTGTGGCACAAAGCAGCAACTTATCAGATGTCAAAATAGTTGGTTCATGTCACTTTGACTCTTTTATTTTCCCAATCGTAGAGTCATAGAGATGTACAGTACAGAAACAGACCCTTCGGTCCATGCCAACCAGATATCGTAACCCAATCTAGTCCACCTGCCAACACCTGGCCTATATCCCTCCAAATCCTTCCTATTCATATACCCATCCAGATGGCGTTGAAATGTTGCAATTGTACCAGCCTCCACCACTCCCTCTGGCATTCATTTCACACAAACATCACCCTCCACATGAAAATGTTGCCGCTTAGATCTCTTTTATATCTTTCCCCTCAACCTAAACCTTTTTCTCTCTAGTTCTGGACTTTAGCAATGTACCTTTTCTGATGAAAGCATGGAAGCAGCCTATTACTTGTTGTAAAGTTTCCTAAACTTGCAATCTAGTTGGTTGACGGCAGGCATGAATCTGGTTGGTAACTGGTAGGAAGGGTCAGTTGTGGAATGGAAGGGAGGAGGCCAGGCTGGAAAGGAATTTGGGGAATGGGTGGGAAGGTTATTTGAAATTGGTGAGAGAGTTGGGGGAAGGGGGTAATGGCCATAACAGTCTGGACAAGAGAGATCACAGAGTGGACATTTCTAAATGACCTGAAGTTTACAAGGTCACTCCACCTGACAAAGGAGCAGTGCCCCAAAAGCTTGTGATGTCAAATAAATCTGTTGGGTGAATTTGAAGTTTTCAAAGGCTAATGAGGAAAGAATTTTAGAAATCATTTTATAAGCTAATGAAGGCACGGTTGAGGATTTTTGCAACAATGGGTAAGTAATAGAGATTAAAGTAGACAGTATTCTGAAAGTGAAGGAACGGACACTTTGTTGCATACCAAATTTGCAATCAGTTACAATATTACTAAATTAGGGTTATCTGATAAGTAGCAACTTGATAATTTAGAAAGATGACGTCAAATGGTGTCAAAAGTCCTTCCTCATCCAAAGTCATATTTTGATTTTGTAACCTTGCATCTTCTGAAAAAATTACTTCAAAAAAGATCATATTTTCTCACTTTCTCAAGATAAAGAGAGATAGGCGAGGACAGAAATTGTCAAAGATACAGTAGCTTAATGGTTATGCTGTAGGAGTTACACCTTATGCCCATAAAAGCTATCATGTGTTGTCAAAATCCAATCAGTTTAATAATGCCCTGGAAGGAGCCTGCCAACCCAGCTCAGCTTGAACTAAAACAAAGCAAAAATTGCTGGAGAAACTCAGCAGATCTGTCAGTATCTGTGGAAAGAAAGCAGAGTTAACATTTGGAGTCTGGTGACTCTTCATCAAAACTGAGGTAATTTTGAAATTAGCTCCCCACAATGAGCTTAAAGCTTAATGCCAACAATTCAAATGAGCAGATATCTACAGAACCTGTGGCAAAATTAAAAGCAATGAATTAAATCAACCTAAAATACTTCTTCCAAATTAGGGCCTTGGTCAATTAGATCCATAATCAATGATTGGTTTTATCATGGGTCCAATGCAAAATCCAGCAAGTATAATTTAGAAACCAAATGTAACATGTTCACAAAATATGATTGTTCCCTTTGAAAGCTGTCAACCCAAAGTAAATGTGAAGGTTTATACGCTGATGACATCACAATCCCCTTACATGATCAAACTTGCTGTTGAAATGAAAAGTGTGGCACTGGAAAAGCACAACAGGTCAGGCAGTATCCAAGTAGAAGGAGAGTTGATGTTTCAGGCACAAGCCCTTCATCAGGAATGTTGATGAAGGGCTTATGCCCAAAACGTCGACTCTCCTTCTACTGGATGCTGCCTGACCTGTTGTGGTTTTCTAGTGCCACACTTTTCAACTCTGAATATCCAACATCTGCAGTCCTCACTTGCTGTTGAAATGTTCTACTCAGGTCGAATCCTGAGGCTATTAAAAATGGTGGTTGGGATCTGGAGACAGAAATTTCCCCACCACTTCTAACAGGGGGAAGATGAAGGGTATGAATCAAATATAATCAAAACCTGAACTCAAGTGGACATTGAAAATTAGTCCTAAAATCAAACAGGCCCCATTTTCACTGTTTCAAAGACTATATTACATAGAGTGGCAGTCAAGAATTGATGGAGCAGATGCAAATGGATAATATCTGCTAAGTCTTGTGGTCTGAAGTTATTTAAATTCTCAGCCCTGACTACTACAGCTGTCATTTAGAATTTAAAAAAATACCTTGGCTGGAATACATTAAGTGACAAGCCATCCTGTAAAGCTTAGACAGAAAAAAAACATCTGTTTCTGCAGTTCCACTGGTATTATTTGCCGACAATCCCAAAGAGCTATTCTTACAACTGAACCCATTGCGAAAATTTGACTCAAAACAAAAGCTCAAAAAGTACTTGCCTCAGCAGGGGGATCATGTTTGATGAACAGCTTTAGGAGGCTGTTATGAGGTTAACTGTCTTTAATATGGTTTCTGAATAGGAGTTGTTTTTAGAAGATTGGCCACTTGACAGGACTTAAAGTATTTGAATGGGTTTTATGAATGAGACGTTTATTTCTGCATAATGACTATGTGAATGAAAGTTCTCAGATTGTTAGTTTATTTTCCCATCTCTATATGGATCCTGAGGTGTGCCCATAGTCCATACTGGCTCAATGTTTACAGAAATACCATAGGCATATGAGGTGGCATATGGACATCTGAGGACATGGTGGGCAGATGGGAGTGTGAGGGTGATAAAGTCCCAGAGAAACAAGGTCTCTTATCCGACCCCCTTAGTTGTGGCAGGCTGGTCTCAATGCCAACCCCATCTTCCCAAGTGAAAATGGCACTGACATGCCCCTTTTATATCAAAATGATTCGACTGAGTCCAGAAATTTCCCAATTCAGGCTATCTGTCTTGTAGTGAAAGTCCAGCCCCCAGCTGCTTTTCATTGACCATTCTTCACAAAGGATTAGTACGTCTGAAGGGTTCAAAAGAATCAATGATTGAAATGAGAAAGATATAACTAAAATAATGCTTTATAGCATGTGCAATCAAAAATATGTGTCCTCTGGATGTTGCAAATACTAATGAGCACTACTGCAGTTGTAATATCATACACGGCAGAATAAAAGATTAATGTTAATAGCATCAATAAATTAACAGCAACTTATATTTAGATTCTAAGGGAGCTGAGGTGAGCTGAAAATCACTGTTTGTTCATGTTCAGCTGAACATTGTCAGTTGACCTGTAAAAACAAACAAAGCCTGTGAACTCTGACCTTTGATTATAAACCAACTGAGACCCCGCAGGTTTCAGGAGGCAAAGTGGCACTTCATTCCTAATTCATCAGGAGTGTAAACTGTTAAATATTAGATCTCAGTATGGATGAAAAGGAAAAATCTCAGATCTCTCCCATGGATTGTGATATTATTAGTCAAGTCTGCCGCTGTCGATAGAGTCTGCTGCTGTACTGTCTGCAAACCCACTGTAGAGGTTCCCAGAAATATTCACCTGCATTCTTACAAGACACACAGTATCACAAAACTTTAAATCAAACAAGGAAATTAGTAAACAAGAGCTCATTATTTTTTTACTTTGATGACTTAGTGCTACATTGACCAAGCAAATAGTACTAGGATACATGCAATGGATAACATAAAAAGAACATTGAAAGGAAGTTATATCGCGATGATTTAACTATATCAATAGAATTTGTCCCTAGGCCAGCCCATGGCATTTTATGCACAATCAGGGATGGTAGCTCCTTTCATTGAAATTATGGATATACACAACTCTAAAACACCTTCCACCACTTCAGTAAGTGTTATGACCCCACATTAATCACTGCAGCTCTCCCATACCATTCCTCTCAATTATTCATTCTCACTTTGTGCAATTGGTGTACAATGCTCATGAAAGGAAAGCCACTAAACATGGCTTGGCAAACAAAAACATCTTCCCACTTCTCAAGGAAGCCATAACTCTTGAGAGAATGTGGTCAGGCAGTTTGATCTACACCGACACTCTTGCTCTTGCATCTTGTGAAGGAACGCAACAACCTCCTCTGATTAAAACCATTCAGAGGAAAGGTGACTCAACCTGAAACATTAACGTTGACTTCTCTCCACAGATGCTGCCAAACCTGTTGAGCATCTCCAACAATTTTTGTTTTCATTTCTAACCTCCTCTGTTTTTATGTTTTCTTCATTTGAAGGGTTAGGGTTAAGGTTTACGATTTAAGTTTAGGGTTAGGGTAGTGTTTAGGGTTAGGGTTAGGGTTTAAGGGTTAGTGTTTAAGGTTAGAGTTTAGAGTTAGTGTTAAGGTTTATGGTTTAGGGTGTAGGGTTAGGGTTTAGGGTTAGGGTTTAGGGGTTTTGGTTAGGGTTTAGGGTTAGGGTTAGGGTTTAGGGTTAGGGTAGTGTTTAGGGTTAGGGTTAGGGTTTAAGGGTTAGTGTTTAAGGTTAGAGTTTAGAGTTAGTGTTAAGGTTTCGGGTTAAGGTTTATGGTTTAGGGTGTAGGGTTAGGGTTTAGGGTTAGGGTTTAGGGGTTTTGGTTAGGGTTTAGGGTTAGGGTTAGGGTTTAGGGTTAGGGTAGTGTTTAGGGTGTTTAAGGTTTAAGTTTTAGGGTTTGGGTTTAGGGTTAGTGTTAAGATTTAGGGTAGGTTTAGGTTTATGGTTTAGGTTCAAGGTTAAGGTTTAGGATTAATGTTTAGGGTTTGGGTTAAGGTTTAGGTTAGGGTTTAGGGTTAGGCTTAGGGTTGAGCGTTAGGGTTTAGGGTTTACGGTTAATGTTTAGGTTTAAGGTTTAGGTTAGGGTTTCAGTAAGGGATTAGTGTTAAGGGTTACTTATTCTTTGCTTCCACTTACCTTTCCTGCAGCAGCAAGTGGTGGAGGAGGAAGTTAATGATCATGATGATGAGGGTGAAAAGATTGAGGAGGACAGGCCTCACAGCAATCATAGTAACATGGTACTGTTTTCCCTGAGGAGAGTAACTCATGCCAAATTTCCAGCCTCACTCCACAAAGGTGGAATATGGGCGATGTCATGAGGCCACTGAAGATCAACTTTCAGCCATAAAGCCAACAGCAGCACCAAGTTAGAAACAGATATCATATGGCCATCAGCCATTTCTATCTTAAGATCCTGGCATCAACATAAAGAGCTCCTGTGATCCAAACTTCAGAAAGCTTTTAGTAACACTGAGGAATAGATGATAGAAAGGCATATGCAGGCAATTGGATGCAATAGGAATTGCTTACAATGACAGCGATATAATAAACTACACTAACAAAGCGCTTTTTCATGAATGGAGATTATAAAGGATTGAGGAAAGATCAAACTAAAGCAGAAATTTCTAGAGAAACTCAGCTGGTCTGGCAGTATCTGTGGAGAGAAAGCAGAACCAACCTTTCTGGTCTAGTGACCCTTCTTCAGAACTCAAGCTTGGATTGATTGGTTCTGATGATACAGGAAACCCCTTGGTTGCATGCAGCCAAGCTTTGCCACAGATCTTTGAGGGTAGTGGTCACCTTGAAAGCCGGAGGGGGGCAGCACGGTGGCTCAGTGGTTAGCACTGCTGCCTCACAGCGCCAGGGGCCCAGGTTCGATTCCAGCCTGAGGCGACTGTTTGTGTGGAGTTTGCACATTCTCCCCATGTCTGTGTGGGTTTCCTTCGGGTGCTCCGGTTTCCTCCCACAGTCCAAAGATGTGCAGGTCAGGTGAATTGGCCATTCTAGATTGCCCATTGTGTTAGGCGCATTAGTCAGAGGGAAATGAGTCTGGGTGGCTTACTCTTCAGAGGGTCGGTGTGGACTTGTTGGGCCGAATGGCCTGTTTCCACACTGTAGAGAATCTAATCTAATCTATGCAAAGGCAGTCTGAATCGATGTGTACATCTGTTTCAGGACCTAGTTGACCACGACGGGGTTTGTTCCCCTTTTGTAAAGGGGACACTTATCTCCTCAAAGAAATTGGACATGAACTTATTTGTTTTTTGTCTTTCTTCTCCAATCTATGCATCAAAGATTGATTTTCTAAGCATCCTATTAACCTATATCACTGAACATAAAACCTACCCAAACGAGAAAACCTACCCAAATGATAGAACCATGGAATGGAATCTTAGACAGGTCTGAATAAATATGGGCCACGGCAAGAAATGTGGCAGAACCTGGCCAGAGATTCAACAAGGCCTATTTTAATACAAACATTAAATATGGGGAAAAGAAATCTCAGCAGATCTGGCAGCAGCTCCTGAGAGAGAAGCAGAGTCAACATTTTGACTCCAATGGTCCTTTGTCAGAATGGCAAATAGCTGGGGACGGGTGGTATTTATGTCAATGACATGTGTGTGTGTGTGCGCGCGCGCGCGTATGTGTGTGTGTATGTGTGCGCCTGTGAGTGAGAGCATGTTTGTGTGAGTGTATGTGTGTGCGTGTGAGTGAGAGTGTATGTGTATATGTGTGTGTGTGTGTGTGGAGTGAACAGAGTAAATTGAAATGATGCCTGAACTGAGAGAGAGAGAGAAGGGATAGGCAAACAAAGAGATTGCTAACAATAAGCCAAGAGAGAGGTAATTGCTAGGAGCATGCAAACAAGAAGCGTAAATGGTTAAAAATGGGTTCATGGAGGGCCCCCCTGGACTTTCAAATTGGCACAGACTAATTATGGAATGTATTCCCCTTGACTTCCTTACAAATATGGTGCACCGAAAGACCGAATTATTTTATAAAATATGGCAGCCCTTTTTGAATTACATAAATACAGATATTTCGGCTATCCTAACAAGGGCTTTTATTTAATTGAGATTACAAACCTGGCTGGTCCGGGGCCCCTCGGGGGAGGAATCCCGCACGAATACGGGTTTTATCATATCTGATGTTAACACATCCCGAGCATGTAAGAGACTTAAATATACACCCTGGTTAGTTGTAGGTTAGATTAGTAGACAGTTGAGTTTTGTTTTTTTTTCTTTTTTCGGTTTTTTTTTTGTTTTTTTTGTTAAATTTTGGCTATTGTATATTTGAGCTAATTGTATATCAATGTTTATATCTGAGAGTTTTGTTTATTTTTGTAAACTTGTAAAAATGTTAAATTTCTAATAAAAATATCTATATAAAAAAAAATGGGTTCATTGTGCAGAGAGCAATCCATACACAACAGGATCTACATAGTAACTGTAATAACTTCAGGAACCTCATCCTGGACCTGGTTGTAACATTAGCTTGAAACCAGTGGGATACTTCATTTGTTTTGTTGGAAAACCCATTTTGCTTTATTACTTATCACACAGGGTTAGCTCATATCCTAAACACCCAAGCATCTTCACAACACAGCCTACATCAACTTCTCATTCCCTTCCACTCAGTTATTTATAAAACATGCAATTATGGGGTGGTAAATTGTGGCAGACTAATAATGTCAGTATAACACATTGTCACTGAAAAGGGGGTAGGGTCAAATTATATGTGGACTAGCTGCAAAAATATTATTTTTGGTGCCAGAAAAATTGCTTTGTTTTCTATGTCAATTGACTATATACCTCAATCTATGGCTGTTAAATTCTTGAGAATCTTAATTGCAAGTATGCTACAAACTGGATTAAAACTGTAAATATCCTACCAATTAAACTAAAGAACAATTCTGCAGAAACCAATTTCCCTAAGATTTATGATCCAGATGAATTATTCAATTTGCTAAATTTGCATGAGTGCAGAAAAACATTCATCAAGGGAACAGTTTAAATGGAAGAAATTCCTCAGAGACCCCTTATACATGAAAATAAATTACACGTAGTGTCCCACTGGTGCTAAGATTGTCAAGGTTAAAAGACAGATTTGTCCTCAATTTGTCAGTGTGAAGAATTGGTATCTCCTCTTGAAAAATTAACAATATGAAAGCAGAGCCTGAGGCAACCTGGCTAGTTTGCTTAGAGTGATGCAGGCAAGGAAATGCAGCTTAGAAATTACAAAGTATTGAGTGCAAAATTATATTTGAACAGCTTGAAATGTTCATATTTAAACATTTGGAGTCAATAGGGCACATTAACATTGAATGGTGCGTGATAATCCAGCAGAAATTAACTTTTGAGTAATTTCTTGCCCTATTTGAAAATTGTTACTTTGAGGTAGCTATCAGACAAAGTCAGGATTCAGCAAAATTCTCTCAATCTTAACACTTATCCTGACTTGCACACCCATGTCATTGTGAAAATTATTTTCTGACAATGATATTGCCTTAATAACACAGTAAAGTCTTTTCAAGTTATAGAAATCTTGCTTTAAGTTTGACTTGTCAAAATTCATTGAATATTTCTATAATCAAATTACAGTCAAGACTGCCAACTCGCATTTTCACCTTGAAAATCAACAGTCACACAAAAACAGAAAGGTGTGAGCAAAAGTGCAGCTTGACCCAATTCCTACCTATCATTGAGTGAGAATTGGCTGCTTCCTGACTTACCATCACCCCCTCTGCCAAAAAAAAGTCAAGACTTGAGTGAACGTTATCCACCAAGTCACTGACTCAAGTTGGGTTGCAAAATCTGCCATTTTCTTTTACTTCTGCTGTAGCCTGGTCTTCTTAACAGCTAAGTACCATGAACCCATACAATCTAATTTCATCATACCAAACTCACTGCCATACAACTCCAACCAGTAATGAGGACAGTCTCACGAATTCTGAGATCAACTCGCATTTGGTGCTTGTCAAATAGCAGCCCATCTTCTGTACTATGAGATACAGCAATCCACTGTGAAATTACTCTTGCAGGAAACCCCCGAGCCCTCTTGATGCACAGAGATCTCCAAGTCTCTTCAACTGGGCACATTGCTCAAATAAACCCCTTTGGATAAAAACAATGAATAAGTGCAATTCCATGACACTGATGAAACCTGGAGGCAAATTCAGAAAGGAAACACTCGTAGAAAGAAGGCAAATGATGCTCTCCACTCTGCTGGAATTTTTGCTACTATTTTCTCTCCAATACATCACACTCACACTATCTTTGCCAACTCTCACTACTGACCACAACATGGTCATTCTAAAAGATGAGAGGCTTAACAAACAATCCAGGTCTGTTTCAATATATAGTTTCAGTTACACCACACTGTAAACTTTTGCTATAAATTCTGTGTCTTACAACCTTATACTCCACAACTACCTGATGAAGGAGCGGCGCTCCGAAAGCTAGTGTTTCCAAATAAACCTGTTGGATTATAACCTGGTGTTGTGTGATTTTTAACTGCTGACCACAACATTTTTCCTCACTTGGCATCACTCACTACAATCCTCAAAATCACTTGCCCTGCCTGCCCCCTGTACTGCCTACTCACTCACTCACCCTCCTGATGCTGCTTGCTGTGTTCTTCCATCCTCCTGCCTGCCGACTTTGGATTCCAGCATCTGCAGTTTTTTTGTCTCTACTCACTCACTTGGGACATCTTCCCACCTGCATCAAAAGCAACACTCACTTTCATCTCCCTTAATACTTGCCTCGCTCTCATACCAGGAGGGAAATGACCTACAATAGTGCAGAAAGACTCAAGACTGGTGGTGGGCTGTTCAACATTTAGCTTCTCACCCCTTATGTGGAGAGGATTCAGACTCTGACTGCTTTGAACAACTGGGAGAAAGTGAGAACTGCAGATCAGAGTCAAAAAGTCTTGTTCTGGAAAAGCACAGTTGGTCAGGTAGCATTCCTGATGAAGAGCTTATGATCGAAACATCGATTCTCCTGCTCCTTGGATTCTGCCATTGAGTTCTCCAGTTTCAACCAACACCTCATCGTCCAGCTGGGCAGCCTACAGCCCAAAGGACTCAACATTGAGTTCTCCAATTTCAAATAACTTCCCTCCCCTCCCCCTCCCTTCCACTCAACCCTGACACCAACCGGATTCATTCCTCCCATTGACCAACCAAGTCATTCCCTCTACCTGTCTTCACCTATGCCCACTTCACCACCCTGCCCGCACCTCCCCTTTTCTGTGCAGCTAGCCCCACACTCAACCCCAGTCCAGAAGAAGGGCCACACCTGAAACGTCGACTTCTCCACCTCCTGATGCTGCCTGGCTTGCTGTGTTCTTCCAGCATCCTGCCTGTCACCTTTGGATTCTAGCACCTGCAGTTTTTTTTGTCTCTAAGAAAGCTGGTAGCTGTTACAGTCAATGATAGCAATCTAACCGCAAGGATCTGGATATTTGTCATAAGCAGTTTAATATTGACACATAGTTTTAACGAAACTCTAAATTCAGATACAGAGTTTTTCTAAACAGTGGGGAAAAGAATGTTCTCTGTTACCTGCCAGGTACAGTACTGCTAGTAGCTGTTGAACAGACTGATTCCATGGACAGTTAAGGAAACTAGAAACTTAGCTCTGGCAAGGCTTGATGAAGAAATCACTGCATTAGCCTTTCTGCTGGAAGTTGGTTATGGAACTCACAGAAGACTGAAGAAAGTAACTTTCAACTTACACCTCACTGAAACAGGGAAAAGGCATCTTGTCAAAGCAGGGGGTAACTTTGAACTGATTTCTGTATGGAGGATAATTCTGTGGACAGTACAGCACAATATATAAATGTGGCAAGGAGTTATGGTCACATTGAAAAGCAAATAAGGGATATCTTTTCCGAAGTTTAGAGAATTAGTTTGTTATAGTAAAAGTCTTAAAATCTTATCATGTGACTCATTTAAATTGGTCACTGGGATTTCAAAACACTTATGAAAAATTTTTGGTCTATACAAAGAATTGTAACAAAGGCATTTTGTTAAAAGCCTTTCTCCCCCTATAGGGAAACTTCCAATATACCACAGGAACCCCTACCATTCCCTGCAGGCTGGAACATTTGAAATTCAAAGCACTCCTACAAATCAGGCAGAGTCAGTAGAAATCAATTTGCAATTAACCTGCCAGTGACCCTTTTAATAGCACTACAGCAAATGCAAGTTCAGATACACAAGAGTGAAGTGGGAGATGGCATGGGGCAGGGTGACACTAGGCACATGGACACACAAGATGGCCGCTGAGCCATAAGTTGGCCACCTGACACACAAGATGGCTGCAGGGCCATATTATGGAGAGAGACAGCACAGCAAACACAGATACTGCCTGGGGCCACCAGAATGCCAGCATAATGCACTCACAACCTAGTTGATTAGTTTAAGGCGGGTGGGGGAGAGAATGCACATGAGCAGTGTATATTGGCCGCCGAAGTGTCTGGGTCCAGCCAACACCTTTGATAGAATGCTAACTGTTTGATACAGATCAATACAGAGTACTAATAGCCAGGGCTGCAGCAATCGTCCTTCTCAGGAAGAGCGATTAGCGCCCATTACTATAGCAACGGACTTCCACGCAGTTGAAACTAGCAATGTCTGCGCTGAAACTAACAACAACCATGCTGAAATTAACAAAGGCTGTGCTGGAACTGACAATGACTGCACCAAAACTATTAACGATTCTGCAATGTTTACAAGAAACAAACCGTGTTACAAAGACAATAATTTCACCATTGATCTATTATATTACAAAACATATAAAAGTATCTTGACATGTGCTCCGGGCTGAGAGAAGACTCGCAGTGACCACTGTGGTGTTGGTGTCTTTCTCTCCCCAGAGCACCGGTTTTTCCTTGTACAATAAACTCTGTCATTGAACCCCCAACTCTGAGTCCGAGGCTGGTGATTTTCCCCACAACCAGGGTAAGAGAGCAAACTAGTTAGAATAGCCAGGTCTGTAATGGCAGGACTAGCACAGAATCATTGTTGCATGCTCACTGAAACATGCATATTCTGGGCGAACCTTGCTAACATCTACACAAAATATCCTGATCAAAATGGCATTCAACACAGGCTGCGATGGGAGTTAGTACAATTGGCATGGGTGCTGTTTTACTACCCAAATGTCTCCACAGTGCAAAACGTATTATTAAAATTCACACAGTTTTTTTTGTCATTTTTGGTTGAAACTATGAGCTGAGAATTGAAAGTGGCCTTTGGGCTGTGAGTAGAAGTTTGTTCTTTCGTAAAAAAAAAGGGAGAAGAAACAAACTGATATTTGTTGAAAGGATGTGGCCTGGAAACCAATTGTAGGCTGATTTGTGTTCAACTTTGCAGGCATTTGAACCTTGCAATCAATTTTGTTCAAGTGTTGACAGATTTTAGATTTAGATTAAATTAGATTACATTACAGTGTGGAAACAGGCCCTTCGGCCCAACAAGTCCACACCGACCCGCCGAAGCGTAACCCACCCATACCCCTACATTTACCCCTTCACCTAACACTACGGGCAATTTTAGCATGGCCAATTCACCTGACCTGCACATCTTTGGACTGTGGGAGGAAACCAGAGCACCCGGAAGAGACCCACGCAGACACGGGGAGAACGTGCAAACTCCACACAGTCAGTTGCCTGAGGCGGGAATTGAACCCGGGTCTCTGGCACTGTGAGGCAGCAGTGCTAACCACTGTGCCACCGTGCTGCCCACTGTTTGGATATTAACAGGCGCCATCATAGGGAGGCTGGTGTTAACCAATTCAACAAGGAGAATGTTGAAAAAAGAGAAAGTGAACCCAAAGTTTGAATTGGGGGTTTTGAACTGTTTTTTGTCAGAAGGCTGTGGATGCCAAAGCTATAGGGAGGCGATTTGATTGCTCTCTGGGTATCCTCCCATTATCAATGTGTTGAAAGTTTGTAGAATAGAATCTCAGCTGTAAGAATTAACTGAATAATCCTCAGAGCCTACTGAAAGCTACTTGAGTTGACCAATATCAGAAATCAAGCAAGATATGTTTCCACAGACCTGTGTTAAGTGCTTCCGTGAACTGGCCAGTTACATCTCCTTTATTTTTCATTAATTTATCCCTTAACTGTGTCTGGGTATGTGGGAGTGTTGGTTAGAATCAAAAATGATTGGTTTAAATTGTAGATATTAATTAGATTACTTTTTTTTAAACTTTGCTCTGTTAAAGCTACTGTATTAATAATAAATTGTTAATTCTTTTGTTTCAGTATAAAGTTGGTTTCTGCAAGCGGTTTTTCACAATGTCTAATTAGGAACCATTCAGGACAATTTTGAGGGTCATTGAATTCTTTAATTTGATTGTGTTGCAAATACAGCCATGAGGTGAGGTGCCAGTGTTGGACTGGAGTGGACAAAGTCAAAAGTCACATGATACCGGGTTATTTGAAATAAATCTGTTGGACTATAACCTGGTTTCGTGTGACTTCTGACTTTGCAAATAGAGGAAGGCTGGTTTGATTTGGCTGCCTGTCTTCATGTAATAACACCATGTCACTGATTTTTATTCCTTTATTTACCTGTCTACAAACTTATGATGCCTTCATTGTTTTCTAAGCCAAATATTTCTTTTTTATTAAAAGACCATCTTTGAATTCCACGTTTGGCTACTTGCCACTAACTCTCGAAATTGTTTCAGTGACACATAAAACTCTAACCCCTGCATAGTGTGAACTGTCACACGTTTCAGGTTGAACATTAACATTAGCACAGTGCCGCATGATCAGTCAAGCATATCTCAGGCACAAACAGAACGCACAATGTTCTAATGTCTTCACAGCATTTTCCATCAATGTTTTAAGAAGTCAGAATACATTCTAATTTCTACTCTCCACTCAGACTCCAAGGAATAGAGTTATAACAACCATTGCGAGTCTACAAAATAACGTTAAGAAAATTTCAAATACAAGACTTCATTCATCCTACATCAATACATTACAGAATTATATGTTCCACTTGAGTTACTGAAAAGCAAAAACACCACCTAATAGAGTAGCTGTACCCAACTGTTGAATAAAAGGTATTAGTCTGGATCTTCCACTCAGCCATCATGCTTATGGAAGTATGACCTAATATCCCTGACTCCTACTAATGAGTGTAAGTTCCAGACCCCGGACAATTTTTCCAAAGGTGATGTGTAATTTTCCAGTCAGGATAACTAGCTTCTGCCAGCCAATCTGCCTGGTAATGAGAGGCCTCAGAGCCTTATGCTGCAGCATTAATGTGACTCAGTGCTGCTGTTCCAGAGGAGAGAAAAAGGTTTAAAACGATCACCTACCCCATTCACCCCATTGCTTAATGAGGTAATTCAATCATACATAGCATTTCAACTTCCTCATCTCCAACTAATACATCGCAACAGCACACTCTTTAAGCCATCAACAATGAGAAAGATATAGAATCACAGAACAGTTACAGCAAAGATCGCCTTTATGTGCATCATGTTTATGTCGGCTTCCTAAAAAGGCAACTCACCTAGTCCTACTCGTGTTACTTTCTTTACAGTTCTGGAAAGATTTTCTGTTTGGATATTTATACAATTCTCTTTTGACGGCCTCAGGTGGAGCTGCCTCCACAACACTCTTGCCATCATCTATTTTCTATAAATCTCAGTGATGTGCTCCCCTCATAAGGGAGGCTGCAGGAACTAAACAAAGTTTGAGAGGTGCATCTACTTCCATCAAATCCCCTGGGAATGGCATTACTGATTGTTAACAAAAGGCCCATTACTGTGGATGTGGTCAGCACAGAGGCTGAATCCACTGAAGATCACAGAATCTCTGCAGTGTGGAAACAGGCCATTCAGCCCTTCGGGTCCACACCAACCCTCTAAAGACCACCCCATTTCTCATGGCTAACCTACATAGCCTGCAGATCCCTGGATACTATAGACAATTTAGTGAGGCCAATCCACCTAACCTGCACATCTTTGGACTTTGGGAAGAAAGTCACGCCGATATGTGGAGAATGTGCAAACTCTACACAGACAGCCGCCTGAGGGTGGAATCAAACCCAGGACTATTGCACTGTGAGGCAGCAGTGCTAACCACTGAGCCATCATGCCGACCTTTTGATAAGGAAAAATAGGGTTGATAGCTTCCTCACACCTAATCCTCCTCATATCATACTTCCTCCGCATACAATAATCTTTTCAAGTTGCAGATGATGTTCTTGCCAATCACTATAATCTTACCCTTTGTATCTCTTTATTCCCCTTCAGATGCTCAAGAACTGAACCTTAGTCAGGAAGAAGATGGTGAGGCACACTGTTATTGATCTCACACCTACAATAATTAGCTCAGGTACCGACATTGTGACTACCTTGCAGCATTCGATAGAGCCCAGATCTGTACTTGTAGGGGAGCAACACTAGATCCAAATACACAGCAACAATGGCAGGAACAAGGTTAGAGTAGATGCCAGCTCAACAGAGGGCACAATTGGATAGAAGCTCTGCTGGAGTAGACTCAGGTGAGAATTTCGATGGGACAGCCGAGAGGAAATGGTTGACAAGTTGACATACTGAACTGGTTGCTCGATGAAAGCCTGGCTATATTCAATGTCTGGTAAATTCATGTTGTGCACAGAAGTTAGAATCAATCCTTTGTGGCATGGATCTGATGGTCAAGTCCATTCAAGATACTCCTGAATGCAGCCCAGTACAGCACCTGATGACTGATGCATTAGTTTCCAGTGCAGCACATGCAGCTTGCACCAAATTCCTACGTGCTGTAGCAGACGGTCAGGTTAAATCTAAACTGCTGCCCGAATGGCTTTAGATCCTGGTGTTCAGGGAACTTGCACAGTGTCTCAGTAGGCCAGCTCAGGCAGGTTATTAAGATTGCTGAAGCGCTCCCTGGAGGACTTCGCAGTGGTGCATAATCCTTCTATTAGAATTATTTATCCTAATGGTGAATGATCCAGCATAATGATCCCATTGCTGCCACCCTGACGATCACCCAGATTGTGATATGATCTGAAACTGGACCTTCAAAGACCAGAACTGCTCAAAGACATTCTCCACAGCCAACTGCCATCTCTCCCACTGAAAGTTAGCAGCCTCCCAACAATCATGCCTTAGTCACTGGAGCAGCATTGTGAAAGAACACTTGGAAAGGCAAATGCAAGTGAAGGAACTGAGCTATGAGGAAATTCCTATCCAATTACTTTAATCTTATACACAATATTTAATTTAGAATGTATGCCCTCTAGTTCTGGACTCCCCCATCCCAGAGAAAAGATCTTGTCTGTTTACCCTATCCATGCCCCTCATGATTTTATAAACCTCTATAATGTCACCCCTCAGCCTCCGACGCTCCAGGGAAAACAGTCTCAGCCTCTGACGCTCCAGCCTATTCAGTCTCTCCCTGGAGCTCAAATACTCCAACCCTGGCAACATCCTTGTAAATCTTTTCTGAACCTTTTCAAGTTTCACAACATCCTTCAGATAGGAGGGAGACCAAAATTGCGTGCAATATTCCAAAAGTGGCCTAACCAATGTATTTAATCATGTTTAGTTTCAAGCAAACTTATGCTTAAATATAATTAGGTTGTGGAAGACTTGAACTGACCAAAATGTGCTTAACAGCTGCCATACCATCCTGTGTAGACAGTTGAAACTTGAAACAATTATGGCCAGCAATGCCTAAAATACATGTATATGTGTTGGAAAGTATGGACATGTATGGAACTGTAACAACTATCAGAGATTACAAATATGTAGTACTGTAGGTAGTCATTGATTTCTTTTAACCATGCTGACGAGAGAGGGCTCCTCATGTCACAGAATCATAGAACTATTGAGGCCTTTCAGCCCATCATACCTGCACCCGTTCTTCAAATGAGTAATGAGAGCATCATTACTTTGTGCCAATCTCCTG
>NC_057722.1:19331601-19361148 GCF_004010195.1 Chiloscyllium plagiosum | reverse complement strand
TCCAATAAGCTGAAGGTTTGACTGCAAAAGGCATATTTTCTTTGCACCGAAGTTGTGATTTCCTGTTAGTTAATTATTCTCCATTTGACTTGTCTTCTTTCAAACCAAATAAAACATTAAAAAGAGGCCATCTGTTTCCTGTTGTTTAACTGGAGCACCTTTTTACAAAAAAAAGTTAAGAACTCAGGCAGAAATCAATTTTTCATATTCTACAGCATGTTATTAAACACCAATTGTTTTAAATTCTCAAATTATTTCCCTGTGCCACTGATGTAACATAAGAAATCATTGTATTAAGAGGGAAGTCAGAGAGACCATATACTATTTATCACAGCAACAATTTTTTTCAACTTTTCTTGTCTGATGGAAGCACATGTATTGAAGTGCAGGAATTGAAAAAAATCTGCACTAATTGCAAACATTTGTTATGACCTGACCAGACAGTTTAAATTATTTTATGGAAAACAGATCAATTGGGAAACCTAGTGGCAGGAAATGGTCAAGGGCTATTTTAAATGTCAACTCAAATGAAAGATTGCCTGAAGAAGCAACCTCCCCCACCACACTTATTGGTTTTTGAAAAGAAAACATCTGGTAGAAATATGGGCCGTGGGTTCTCCATGAACATATTTGCATCTCATCACCACTTTGTGAAGATATAAGGTTAAGACAAAGATCTGAGGTAAACTTGAAAGGAGGTGACACTTTACAGGCATTGGTTTCAACTGCTAAAGGTAATTTCTCCTTTCAAGCAAACAAACAGACAAGACCAATGAAACACTTCTTGACAATTAGTGACTGCTGACAAAATTTGGGGCATTTATGGTGTTGAAATCTGTAGTTTCAAAGAACAGAGATGCTCATTTGAGAGAAAGTTTAAGAAAAAAAGATATTCTGCAGACTTTCATGTGCTAAATTTAATGAATTGTAAAGGGAGCAAGCTATAATAATGTGAAGAATTCCAGATTCGATATTGAAATGTGGAATCAACACAATTTTTCTATTCACTTCATGTTAATAACAGAACTCACCTAGTATTGTAAGGTTAAATGGTATTTACCAGATAGCCTTAATGTATTTCTGCTGATTAACTTTGTGGAAGTTGAGGAGTCAGGGAGCAGAGAAGATAAGCAAGATTACCTTTGGGTCAAGGTGGCCTTAAGTTGATACAGTTGACAACTGGAACTCAAAGTCAATTCAACGCTCTGTGATAGATTCAGTAACAAGACATGAAATCAGGCAAGTCCAGAATATTCTATTAATGATTTATCAGCTTAGTCTGGTACAAATACATGGATTTGGATGTTAGCAGTTGCATTTTAATGCTGACATATATTTTGAGATTCCAAAATAATCAAGGCCATCAACCTGAACTCATGCTTATAACACTGAATGGCCAGAAATCCAACTACAGGATTTGGACATGTATCCCAGTACCTTATTGACCGTGCACTTTAATTTCTGATGTTGAACAAAATACAAATTAGCTAGCAAATTTTCTAATGCAGCTGATAAAACGTGCTTCTTGATAAGTTTCTGAAGAATTAATCGATCACGGAAAATATCAAATTCCGATAATAACCCCTAAACATGTTATAAATATGAATGGAAAACCAGTACGTTTCCTTTTGCAATTGCGCACCATACATTAAAGATTCTGAAAATTATCAACAAACCTATTTGTACTGAAATAACTCAGTGCAAAGTACAAATAACAAGAACATTATATATACTGACTACAGATAACAAAAAAACAGTAGGAGTAGGCCAAGGTCAATAGTACATAAGACATAGGAGCAGAAATAGGCCATTCAGCTCATTTAAGTCTGCTCTGCTGTTCAATGAGATCTTGGCTGATCTGATATTATTCAACTTGAATTTTCTGTGTTATCCCCCAAAACATTATTCCCTTACTTATTAAAAATGTCTATCTCTGTCCTAAATAAATGTAATGACAGCCACGATTACTCTGCAGTAATCACTACACTCTGTGGGGGGAAAAAATCCTCACCTGAAAGGGTGACTCCTTACTCTGAGATTATGTCTTCTGGTCCTAGACTCTCATGCAGAGGAAACAGCCTCTCCTCATCTAACCTGTCAAAACCCCTAAGAATCGTGTATGTTTCAATAAGATTGCCTTTCTTTCTAAATTCCAATGAGTGCAGCCAAACCTACTCAAACTCACGTCATAAAGAAAATCCCTCCATGCCCAGGACATATTTTTCATTACAAAAAGGGAACTAAAACTGTTCCAGTATTTCAGCTGGGCCCACCTAGTGTCTTGTATAGTTTTAACAAGAGCTCCCTATTTTTATATTCCATTTCCTTTGAAATAAATGCTAACATCCCATTTGCTTTCTCTATTACCTGCTGATCTTGGATGTTATCTTTTTATGATTCCTTCACAAGGATTCCCAAGTTCTACCAGGATGTGGCTTTCAACATTCTCCGTTTAAATAATATTTAACTCCTCTACTTTTGCTGAAAAAGTGCACAATCTCACATATTCCATCTGCCAATTCACTTGTCTATGTCCCTTTATGAACACTATGTGCCATTTAGTATGGCTAATTCACATCCAGTAAGTTTATGTCCATTGATTTCTTGCAGTTAGCTGGTTCGACCAAATTTCCTTTTGCAAGAACTAGGATGCAATTTAAGCTGCAGCAACCTAATTCATGAAGACTGGGAATTAGTTCAGCTCTCTGGTGAATCACACGATTCTTTCTGGAACTCAGATTTTGATAGACGTCAAGAGTACAGTCAGGTTGGAAGTAAGCCTGGAGCTACATTGTTGCTTAGTGTGTCAAGGTTGAAAGTAGACTGAGGAAAGATTGCAAAGTTGTTCAATTGAAGTTATTCAATAACCATGAGTTTCAGCCACATAGCTGGGACTGAAGAGTGAGTCCCTTTAGTTATCAGGATGTCTTTTATATACCTGCTTGAGTACTACTAAATACACTGCAAATTGGAGGAACAACATCTCGTCTTCTGCCTGGGCGGCCTACAGCCCAGAGGACTCAACATTGAGTTCTCCAATTTCGAAGAGCCTCCCTTCCCATCCCCCAACACCCTTCCCAGCTCCTCCCCCTCCCTCCCATTCCTTCCAGCCACCAACCGGATTCATTCCTCCCATTGATCAACCAGGTTGCACCCTCTGCCTGTCTTCACCTATCCTGTCACCTATCATCTTTCACCACCCTGTTCCCGCCACCCCATTTATCTGCAGCTCACCCAACACCCACCACCCCAGTCCTGAAGGAGGATTACAACCGAAATGTCGACTTCTCCAGCTCCTAAAGCTGCCTGGCTTGCTGTGTTTTCCCAGACTCCTGCCTGTCTATTTTGAATACTACTGGAAGTCTATGATGTGACTGTGTTATGTCTCACAAAAGTAAGGCAGCATGATGCAGAGATGCCCCTTTGCAAAATAACCTGAGATACGAAGGTGGGAGGAAGAATTGCAAAACCTGCATGTGTCATAAGCATTGAGGAAAGCATGCTGGTATCAAAATATAAAATTTGAAGGCATAATTGGAGCATAGCACAATCTTAATAAATCCCTCTTTAAGTGCAGGAAGAAAAGGTAGAAATTGTATTGAGGACCAGGACAGAAGATGGGGGTCTAAATGTGACCATACTGACACCCATTGAGGTGGTGATCCTGGACTTGGCTGTCAATGATCAGAGCCAAGCAACAAGTCCAGCTGAGATTGAGGATGGCCCTGCAGTGATGAGATTCCAATGGCACATTTCCATAATTACAGCAAACAGTTCTGAAGGAGCTGGGGAAGAGACAATCCATCAAACTGGGGACATTTATGGTTTGTGACTTTGAAAGCTTGCAAACACCAGGGAGAAAGGTGTGCCTCAAGATTAAAGAGAGTAAGGTTCCAATCATTCCAATGCTTGCGATGATGAAATGGTTCTCAGTACAACCAGCTCAGAGGTTAGAGAAGGCCCTAATTTTCCTTCGTGTTTTTCACACAAGTGAGACGGGACAGGACATCTCACCTCAGAGGGTGCAGTGTCACATCTTTGCTTCACATCTAGCACCAGCATAGTTACACCTCTCTGGCTGTGTTCCCTCTAATCTTTTTTCTTCCTGCATAGAGTTCTGAGGTCTATGTGGAGCAACATATTCCAGAAAGGGAAGACATACAACAGCGTGACATTCTATACACGCAACAATTCAGCTGCATGGCTTACTAGGAATGATGCTCATGGGACATAGGTGACTTGGCTGTAAGGAATATACTTCTTGTCAAGAACACAACACGGTTGCACAAACAGCTGTTGGAGACTGAGATGGAGCATATCTTTGGCAGTCAGCCGTATGCTGGAGGTGACCTACATGCTGAGCCCCAGCCTGTTGAAGAGAGTCAACTCTAGCCTGAATATTGGATGAGTCCATCCAGGCTGGGCGTACAGCAATGATGTTTCTTCAGAACGTGTGACCTCTTTTATTGAGAGAACGTTGACCATCATGGAGGACAAAATTCAGAAGCTGACTGATATAACAATAGAAATGTGTTCTTATCTGTACTCCATTTCTTGGTATATGAGCTGTGGAGCCCTAATGGGGCAGTGCTCAATGATGTAGAGAGCATTTCCTTTTTATTTGCTGGAAGAATTGCTTAAATCAGAGGGGAATTATATGAAAAGCACAATACTCAAGTGTCAACAAGCTCCATTGCTAAACTCAGGCACAGTGAAATTTGCAGAATTTATCATTGCCTTTTCAGCAGTCCATGTAGAAAAAAGCAGAATTCTAACTGGCTGTGTTTCTCATGAACCCAACATACTATAGCATGGGGGAAATTTTATCCTGATCAATTGTAGTCTTAAGTATCTTATTTGATCATTTTTTTAAAAAACAGGTAGGGTCCTGTTTGCCTGTCTACTGCATTACAGAAGACTGGTGTCATGACTTTAAGTTCCCAATCTGACAAATCACACCATATTTATTGCATTGGCAGAACTACTGCAGTTCTGCATTTAGTAAGCAATATTTAGCCAGATGAATTTGTGGAAGTTAATAAATTTATTGATCTTATGCCTTCTTCATTCAGGAACACGGGTCAATTGTACAACAAAGATAACTCAATAGGAATTTAGCATTGAGCCTGGGACCCTCCACACCTAAAAGATTAACTTGCCTCTAATAAGCCATTTAGCTAGCTTTCCCCTTATGTTCCAAATGTTACTTTATGCATAACATAATCTCTTTGTAAATATGAGCAGTATGTCATTGCACTATTCATCATGCCATTAAACAGCTGAGTTGCAGGTGCCTTGTTAACTTAGGGATTGTTCCTCAAACAATGATTCACTCTATATACCCTTCTGGACATGATTATTCACAATAACAGACTATCAACAAGTGTTAACACACAATGAGGAATGTTGCATTGCAAGGACACAAAGTTAAATTATAACAATTGAATAGTAGCTATTTGAGCCAACTAAAAAAAGGTAGTGTCAAACAATCATCCAACAGTCATATCATGTTTCATCAAGCCAAATCAATTACTTCAGCAATTCTGATTATGTAACACCTGACCAAATGTTTATGAATTCTTTTTACAAGAGTAGGTCAAGCAGCAGTTGGATAAGCTTTACCTGTTTGCAGACAAGTATACTTCAAGATATTTGAATTTATTTTTTCATTGACTAAACGCAAAAAGTATTTACCAGTGATTGTAGAGATTTCAGAAAGCTCTGTATCCTTTACTGCAGAAAGACGTAGTAATGCAGTGATAGCATGCAGAAGGCAGGAGAAGGAGGAAATCAAAGAGGTATAATGTGAAAAGTAAATAAAATTCACAGAGATTAAATAAAACTCCATGGTCCAACTCCTGCCTTACTGATGTAATCTTCTCAGAAAGCTCCACACAATAGTGTCATTCTTGCACATCCCTCACATTCAACATCTCACCATTGGAGAACATGTCTTCATTCTCCATAACACCCTCCTCTGTGATCAGACTTTAGTCACCTGTCTTGCTATCTCTTTCTTATGCTCAGTGTCAACCAATACGAATTATGCTTCCATTAAACATCTTACATCAAAACATTATATAAAATTTTAATAAGTTTTTTTAAAATCATGCGTCTGGAGATTTGTTTTTTTTTAGCTGGGCAAAGTTAATCTTTATTTGCCTCTGATAAGGCAGTTGTGAAGTATCTTCTTGAATCGTTCCTGCCAATCTGACATAAATACACCCACAGAGCTGTTAGGGAGGGAGTGTCAAGATTTTTATTTAGCGAAGGTAAGGGAATGGTGATTTATTTCCTATCAGGATGGTGAATGTGAAATGCAGTCACTTATATCCAACTACAGTTTTACTTGCAGGCTTGCTTAATTCTTCAGTTATCAAATGCTAAGGAATCTTATTGTATTTAGTCTAACTAACACCTCTGTTTTGTCTCTTTCTCATCAAAAGAGATGATAAGCACTTGCTATCGCCCACTTTAAAACAAAGATGATACATAATGCAACTTCAAATTTATCATCCTAATTGTTATCCTGATATCAATGACACAACATCAAATCTTTGAAAGTGTTGAGTGTTGATTTTTACTTTGCGATCCTTAATTGATTCTGCTGTTAATTACAATATGGAGACTTGGAGTGGTATGCACTTTCTGCCTGTAAACCTTACTTCCAGTTTCACATTTTGAGTCAAACATTTTATGATAATATCTAACATTGAAGCTGCAAATATGAATGTATGTGATGAAAATCTATGTGTAAACATTTATAAGGGCAATCTGAATAGAAACAATTCCTTGTCAAAACGCAGTTGCAGCTACAAACCAGTAGATGATACTGTGGCAAGAGATTCTCAAACCCCCCATATTTTTTCAGTAATTATTTTCCAATTCAATAAGTTTTTGAAATCTAATTTGAGGGGCTTTCTCCCAAACAACATGACAAAAGGAATCCCATTCACATTTGCATTTCATCCCTCCCATCTATTGCTTAATTTTTCCAATGTTGTGCCCATGTTCCCACTTTAAAGATAATACTTGCCATTGCTCAAGAAGTGACACCCATTGTCATGGGGCGAGCATGTGACACAGTGATTAAAATGCCATCCACACTACTGAACAAACACAGCCTGTTTTCCAGTAATCAGCTCATTAGGAGCAGACAGCCAAATGTAGGAGAGTTTATTGGTGAATCATAGGCCTCTTAACATTAGATGGTAACAGTTTTTTTTAATATGCTTGTTGCAAGTGGGGGGTCATGGGATGAGGGGAATTCTTGGAAGTCAACCAATCTTCCCCATTTCAATGTCTTGTTGGAACAGAGGCCATGGAAAGCTCCTACACACAACCAAGCAGGCAAGCAGGTCATCCTGGTGAGGAAACTTGCCATCATTCTTGCCTGTTAGTGAGATAGGTGTTTGGGTATAAGGTGAGTTGAGGCTCTGAAGTAGACATTAATTGATCACTTAAGTGCTGTCATTGGGAGCGGCAAAGAAGATCACCATGGAACTGGTCACCCAGAACCTAATACATGACATAGCAAGAAAGAGATATGTTTCTCTTCAGGGCCAGCTTTCCCTATTATTTCCCCTTTTTGCCACCTCTTGGGACATCTGCAGGAAGAGGAAAGCTGTGTCATTGTATTCCATTGCTGCTCATCTAACACACCATTTCTTGCTAATTAAAATGAATGCATGATATCACCAGAGCTGGCGAGTGCAAACGTTGAAAACCATACCCATGGAGTGCAATATAATACACCCAAGAGTCGTTACTTAATTGCCCAAATAAAACAGGAGCCAAATAATAGAAACATAATTTTGTACAGCTGAGATACAAATTAGGAGCGCCTGTTATCTGTCAACCACCTCCACCAATAACATTGGATTCCTGCTCGTCCTGTTCTTGCTGCTAACAATGATTCCAAACACACATTCTACCTTTTATCTCAGCTATCAGACTGCAGGACCATATCTCACATGCCCTGCTTTTCACAAAATCTACACTGACAAAGTCCATGGCCTCCTGACGTAAAGCACCAGCAACTCTAATGCAATGCTGCAATTTTCAAAATTTCCCCTGCGCTAGTAAAACTCAACTCCATTTTATGATGTTGTAAAACCCCATAACTACCTTTCAGTCTGGGTTATATGCTCATATTCTGGAGTTGGGTTTGGCCCCATGACTTACTGATTCAAACACAAAAGTATTGAGCCATTGGATGTAGACTTTGTCATCCACGCATAACTACAAGAATAACCGAAAGTTAGCAATTCAAAGTTTACATGAAAAAATGAACAGATTAAAAATTTGAGGACACTACACTGTCACGTGTCTATTTTTTCACATGTTTTTAACAGAAATGTTTCATGTGTTTTGAAACAGAGCATATTTGTGCTAATCTTCTTAAAAGCCTCTGGGATTATAGATAGCCGTATCTATTGAGAGATCTGTTTTCGTGCCAAATTCTAGACTGTGAAAATGATGAGTTCAATATTAATGCTTGGCACCCATATTGTGTCATGGTTGTTGCTAAGTGATCGGGTGCTGTGATGAGTGAAGATAATACACAAAGTCAAACTGAGATACAGACATGAGCGTTGTAGCTCATTCGTGAGCAAGAGTGTTTTTGACTTTAATAGCTCGTATTGAATTGGCTATGCAAGATTTTGGAGAAGTGGTTGAAACATAATTAATATCTTTAGGAGTCAGAAAATGAGTCACTTGTGAGTCAAGTCCTGTAAATCAGTCCGTCAGCAAGAATGGAATGAATTTAAAAGAATCCAGCACTTAAAAGCTCAAAAGCCATAAAATCACCGTACATAATCAGCAATTTTATAAAATGGCCAAACTGTGCCTCCCAGCATTATCCTGAAACTTGCAAACCTTAGACACATAAAGTGACTCTTTTAATAGTAGTGCAGAGACAGCTAACAAAGTCAATCCAGTCAAATGATTCGTCTTAAACATTGAACTATTGTGGTTAAACTACTTGGAACCAAAGGTAATATCTACTGGCTAACACCATTTATGGAGCCAATGAGTTTGAATGCACCATCATATTCCTTGGAAATGCTCATGATATGATAACCAGAATCCTCCCCTACCTTCATATGTTAATGGATAACCACAGACCAGAAATGAAATTGTTACAGTGGGTCAGAAAGTACAAATTTGTGCAGGAGGTTACACTTGCCATTTTCATGATATAATTTTTTAATATAGTTTTAAGAAATGTATATTTAGTGTTCCATGTACAGCAGATAGCAGGAAGGTCTGTAACAGACAGCAGTGAAAGCATTGCAAAGTGTTGAGTTTCTCAGAAGTTAAGTTTAAGAATTGGAATGGATGTATTAAAACCCAACAGCTAAGCTAAATGGACCCCTAGCTGAAACATCCCTATCTTAGAAGCAGCAATTTCCTTCAAGCAGTAACAGTATGAGTGCAGCTTACAAGTCACTGGAATGGTGTGTTGGAGTGTTTGTCTGATTTAACTTAACAGGAGCAAAACACCAACATTTTTAAGTTATCAGTCGATTAGATTAGATTCCCTACAGTGTGGAAACAGGCCCTTTGACCCAACCAGTCCACACTGACTCCCTATAGAGTAATCCACCCAGACCCATTTCCCTCTGACTAATGCACCTAACATTATGGGCAATTTAGCATGGTCAATTCACCTAACCTGCACATCTTTGGATTATAGGAGGAAACCCGCACAGATACAGAGAGGATGTGTAAACTCCACACAGATAGTCACCCAAGGTGGGAATCGAACTTGGGGTCCTGGCACTGTGAGGCAACAGTGCTAGCCACTGAGCCACCATGCAAAGTCATCAACACGGATCAAACATAAGAGGAGCAGGATATAGATGTTTGAAGGTTCATCAATATTACAATAAATTACTAAATAACAGTTGTGAGCCCCCTAGCTATCTTCATGACACATCTGAAGAACTGTCTCAATTCCTGAGAACGAGGAGTATAAGAGGGCAGATTCTCCCACCAACAGAGCGATATTGGGAAGGATGTAAATGTTAATTCCCAAAAGGTCAGGATAGATAAAAAATACAAAAATTGGAAACTGACACCCATCCACATTGAACATGCCCACTCCTCATTCTAACAGAGCTGGGATGACAGATTGCTAAATAACCTCCTCTCCAGAATCAAGTCCCTGATTTATTTCTTTGAATAGAGCAAAATTTCTGAGAAACTGTACACTTCTTTTTGGTTTACTGCTGACCAAGAGGGTATCCTCTGGCAGCTGAGGGGAGGTGGGAAAATGTGTGTGCTTGTGAAAGATCTGAAGAGAAGCAAAACTAAATAAAATGAAGACTAGATGAAACAGAGAATTGCCAGATTTTTGAGGTGACACTAGAGGATTTATTCTGGGAGGGATAAAGAAGGTAAAGGAGTAATTGAAATACAAAATAGGTGTTAATGATAGGTGTTGATAGAAGAAAATAAGTTAGCAAAGCCATGTGAACAAGACATGGAAAGAGAGGGAAAGAGTGGTAATCAAAATGGAGGACAATGTGTCATGCTGTGAATTGCCGAACTCAATGTTGCGACCTGGAGGCTGTAAACTGCCTTAAGGAGAAAATGAGGTGCTGTTACTCCAGCTTGCATTACGCTTTGTTGGATAGCAGCAGGCCCAGGATGGAAATGATACCAAGGGAGCAAGATAGTGTCTTGAAATGTCAAGCGATGGGAAGTTCAGGGTCCTTCATATGGACAGGGTGGAGGCATTCTGTAAAGTAGTCATCCAGTCTGCATTTGATCTTGCCAATGTAAAGGAGACTGCAATGTAAGCAGCAAATTTCATAGACTAGATTGAAAGATGTATAAATAATATGCTATGTCACCTGAAAGGTATGTCTGGGGATTGACATTGACCACAGGATGAAGCTTATATAAAGGCAAGTGTTACACTTTCTGCATGGGAAGGTGTCTTCGTGGGGTGAGGAAGTATTTGATGGAGGAATGGACCAGGATGGTACAGAGGCATTTTTTAGGGATTTCAGGTGTTGGAGAAGGAATGCTGTCTGCAAAATGTGGCACAGTGGTTAGCACTGCTGCCTCACAGCGCCAGAGACCTGGGTTCAATTCCCTACTCAGGCGACTGACTGTGTGGAGTTTGCACATTCTCCCCGTGTCTGCGTGGGTTTCCTCCGGGTGCTCCGGTTTCCTCCCACAGTCCAAAGATGTGCAGGTCAGGTGAATTGGCCATACTAAATTGCCCGTAGTGTTAGGTAAGGGGTAAATGTAGGGGTATGGGTGGGTTGCGCTTTGGCGGGGCGGTGTGGACTTGTTGGACCGAAGGGCCTGTTTCCACACTGTAAGTAATCTAATCTAATCTAAAAAAAAATGCTGACAGTAGAAGGAGAGAGCGTGTGTTTGTTGGTAGCATCCTGCTGGAGATGGCAGAAATGGCAGAGGATGCTCCTTTGAATACACAAACTATGAAGAACCCTATCATTGTTCTGGGAGAGAGCGGGTTGAGTGAGGGCAGAAGTGCAGGAAATGCGTTGGACTCAACCGAGCCCTGGGAACAATGGGATATCAAACTTTAGTTGAGGAAAAAGGAGAATATGTCAGCGGCACCCTGGTGAAGGTGGCGTCATTGGAACAGGGAAACTAGGACAGTTACTAAGATCCAAACTGGCTCCCTGAATGCCTGGGAAGCTTGCGCAACTTTATTATTAAATTATGGAAAGTTACAGACTGTCCAATTGACTGTGTGCTGCCTGGCTGTGAACAGAGAACAATGTAAACGCCACTCTGTTGGCCTGACAACCAAATCTTGTACAACATGTAATAAAAGCTTTGCACTGTTGGTGCACAAAGCAGATCTAATATACAACCCACACCTGCAGACCATGAGCTCTCTCTGATACTAAAAGTGCATAGAGTTTGCGTTGGAGTAGATTCTGGCTGGACAGGGGATAAGGGGGTTGAAGGCCTCCTAATGGTATCAGAGGTTGGGGATGTGAGGAGTGAGTGGAAGAATCAAAGGCTGGTTGGGATCAGGCGAGTGTTCCCAGCCTCCATGTTGGGATTAGAGACCTTGAGCAAAAGGTCAAACCCAGCTGTTAATTTTAAACAGTAAAACTTCCCAATCTGCCTTCCTATTGTATTACAGTTCTGAAAGTACTACCAGATACAAAATTATGCACGAGAGAGATATCCGGTCATTTGCAAATTTTGTTTTCTTGTCTTTGATAACATAAAAAGCATAAAAGAACAGGGGTCGGCCATTAAACCCCTCAAGCCTGTTCTGCCATTCACTATGATTATGACTGATCATCTAATTCATGTCCTTGTTCCCACTTTCTCTGCATACCATTTGATCCCTTTCACCCAAAGAACTATATGTAACTCTTTCTTGAAAACAGTGTAATGGTCTCATCCTCTTTTTATGGCAAAAAATTCCACAGGTTCACTGGATGAAGAAATGTTTCCTCATCTTAGTCCCTAATGGCCTACCTTGTATCCTTAGACTGTGACTCCTGGTTCTAGCCTCCCAGTCATCAGGTACATCTTTCCAGCATTTACCTTGTCTGGTTCTGTTAGAACTTTATAGGTTATTATGAAATTTACCCTCATTCATCTAAACTCCAGTGAATATTGCCCTAATCAATCCAATCGCTCTTCATATGTCAGTGCTACCATCCCAGAATCAGTCTGGATAAATCTTATTGAACTCTTTCCATGGACAAACATTTTTTTATCAGATAAGGAGAGCACAATTGAAAACAATACTCGAGGTGTAGTTTCACCAAGGCCCTGTACAATTGCAGCAAGGCATCCTTGCTCCTGTACTTACATTCTTTCACTATTTAGGCCAATACTCCATTTGTCTGAAGTAAAAACTGAAAGAACTTTGGATGCTGTAAATCAGAAACAAAAACAAGAATTGCTGGAAAAGCTCAGCAGGACCGGCAGCATCAATAGAGAGAAATGAGAGTTAATGTTTCAGGTTCAGTGACCCTTCCTCAGAATTCAAATTTGTCCTATTTACTTCCTGCATGCTTACTTTCAACAGCTGGTGTATGAAGACACTCAGACCTCGTTGCACTTCCCCCTTTCCTAATCTATCCCTGTTCAAAGATAGTAGTCTGCCTTCCTGTTATTGCTGCCAAAGTAGATAACCTCAAAGTTGGCATAGTGGCTCAGTGGTTAGCACTGCTGCCTCACAGCACCGGACTCCCGGGTTTGAGTCCTACCTCAGGCAACTGTCTAGTTTGGACATTCTCCCTGTGTCTGTGTAAGTTTCTTTTGGGTGCTCTGGTTTCCTCTTGCAGTCCAAAGATGAGCAGTTTAGGTGAATTGGCTATGCTAAATTGCCCATAGTGTTATGTGCATTTGACAGGGGTAAATATAGGGTAGTGGAATGGGTCTGGGTGGGTTACTCTTCAGAGGGTCAGTGTAGATTTGTTGGGCTGAAGGGCCTGCTTCCATACTGTAGGAAATCTAATCTAATTTCTGCACATTATACTTCATCTACCAATCATTTGGCACTCATTCAACTTGAAATCACATTGAAATATTTCTGTATCCTCCTTATAGGTCACCCTTTCAGCCAACAATAAAATCAAAATACATACCGGATCCAGAAAAGAAGGCAAACTATGCATTATTACTAATCACATGCATAAAATTGGTTAGCTGTACGTTAATGATTAGCAAAGAAAGAATACAGCTTCTGTTATGAACACAATTAACAACTAAGCATTTCAGTGACACGTTTTATATACCGTCAATAAATGTTACTGAGGCACCTACAATACATAGTGAGGCAGAGACTGCACATTAAATGGTGTCAACAAAATGAAAGCAAATTGAATTGTGCTTGCTTTTAAATCTTCCCACACTGAGCACAGACTAAAAAGCTTCCATTAACTATAAAGACTAGAAATCTTCCCTGATCCTACTCGTTCATCAGCTGCCTTCCCCATACTTCCTTCATAATGTGGTACATAATGCACTGCTTCTGATGTTAAAGCAGGACAGCCTCTTGATTGGCACCTTTTATTCTCTCCCACTCGTCTCTTGCTCCATGGGACCATGGTATCAAACTAAATCCAATTTTAAATCAAAGAAGTGAATTTTAAAGAATTGACATACCTGCCTTGCAGTTAGATTGTATACAACATAATATAAAATAGTAAATATGTTTAAAAGTTAAAGGCTTTGGAGCACACCTATTAATGCCCTTTCATCCTGAAAATTCCAGGGACTATATGAAAATACTCATTACTGCAAGACAATTGGTTGTCAGTAACCCAAACATATTAACATACCTTTGAGTTTTTTCTCTCTCTCTTTAACATGCACATAGCCACACACACGTTGCATCAGTCAACCTTAAGGAGGGAGAAACTCATTAGCTGAGAGTAAGATTGACTAGCACACAGGATAGCGGGGCAGAAATGGTTACGCAAATTTTGGCAATAATGTTCAGACAAGAAAGAATGAAACAAGCAGCTGTGTGGAACAGGAAGTAGCTGCAGCATAAATAACATCTAAGCCTGTTTTTAAAATATAAGACACAACGTTTGCAAACGTCAGCTCTGTTGGACGTTTATCTTTGGCGACGACATTTGCCACCTCAACAACATCCCCACCACCAAACATAACACTTGCAGCGCACATACACTCGATAATACAGCAGCAGGAAGGATGCCTCATTAAAAGGGATGGTCAGGTTAGTTGGTATTGAATTTTACCCGACTCTTGCAAAGAAGTAGTATCTGGTATTTGCCAACATTGTTTAATGTTGTGAGGTCTTCAGCGGGTGGGTTGGCAGGTGTTATGGGATTTCAAGAACTTGCTTCCCAAGCTCGGTAGGAGGCATGTACCCTGAGCTGGCAGGGAGAAGGAGTAAGAAGCACGGTTATAGTCAGCGGAGACTTGGCCTGAGGGAGTCAAAGGCAGAGTGAGTATAGCAAAGATTTTGTCTCCCATGTTCGGGGCAGAGAGGAAAAAAGGAGCTTTAACTGATCTTTAATGCAAGACTTAAACTCTTCAGAGCAAGAGACAAGTGGGAGAGGATAAAAGATGTTAGTCAAGAGGCTGTCCTGCTTTAACGTCAGAAGCAGTGACATTACAAATCACAATATGAAGGTAGTGTGGGGAAAGCAACTGATCAATGAGTAAGACTAGATAAGATTACTAGTCTTTATAGTTAAAGGGAACTTTTCAGTCGGTGCTTAGTTCTCCAGTCTTTCACTTCTCTTTTTTTCTTAAAATAGTTTTAGTATACATTTGGTACAATTTTATTTAAGAAATTACAATAAATTGTATCGATCAGGGAAACTAGAGTGATTAAGTATAGCAGTAATGGCAGGATGGGTGATGTGCTATTACTGCAGTATGTGAGAGCTACTGTACATCAAGGTGATCCACAGAGAACATGCCTGTATAGTCATGGTTTGCAGTTTGAGGATCCAAGCTCAGGAGCTGGAGTCAGAGCTGCAAACATTGTGCCACATCAGGGAAGGAGAAAGTGACCTAGTCATTTTACTCCTGGAGTAAACTTTCCCCATTCCTGAAGAAGGGCTTATGCCCGAAACGTCGATTCTCCTGTTCCCTGGATGCTGCCTGACCTGCTGCGCTTTTCCAGCAACACATTTCCAGCTCTGATCTCCAGCATCTGTAGATCTCACTTTCTCCTCAAAGATTTTACTCCTGGAGCCCATCACACCCTTTAAAAACATGTAATTCAAATGTGGCCTGCGATCAAGGAAAGGAGGGTGTTTCTACAGGTGAGGCAGGTGTGAGGACCTGGCAGCAGGCTTCTGTATGAGGAGCCCTGGCCTCTGTACTGGTTGTATCACAGCAGGTAATGAAGGTTAGCAAGAGTCAGATTGATCTACTAGTTGCATGCATGGAACGCAATGAAAAAGATAAACTCTAGAAAGATGGTGCCTGTGACAGAATGAAGAAGGGGAAAACCAGTTATGGGTCATGAAGGGTGTACTTCACCGGATCACGGGGGTTGTGGGAAGGGTAGCATCCAGCACGTTAACACCCTGATGAGGGCCCATGGATAAGTTGTCTATATCAAGATTGCAAACATCTTATTCCTGATATTCATTCACATTTCAGTATGTCCATGCCTGATGTTTGACCAAATTAACCCAGCAGCTAAATGACCATTGCTGAGATTTCAAGGAGGAGGAGAAGAAGAAATGCCTAGTGACAGGACTGAGGCAAAGGGGGCAGCAGCTGTGGATGAAGAGGCAGCATCTGAATAGGTAACCAGGGTCTTCAGCACCTTCGAGCAGGGTCCTGGCTTTTGCCCGAAACGTCGATTTTGCTGAAGTTCCTCGATGCTGCCTGAATTGCTGTGCTCTTCCAGCACCATTGATCCAGAATCTGGTTTCCAGCATCTGCAGTCATTGTTTTTACCTCACTGAAGACATTACATCTACCTGCAGATGAGGGAAGCGAGTGCAAGAGACATCTTCACATGTCTGGGGAAGTTGTGACCTACATCTGCCACCTCCAGGTGGCAGAGCTGCAGGATGGTGCAATGCCAATGGTCCTGAAGATCAGAGGCATCGAATTTCTGAGTCACCAACTCCCTTCAAGCTTCTACCAGGGAAATGTGTGGCATCTCCCAATCAGCCGCCCACAAGTACAATTGGGGATTCACCGATTTGTCCTTCAAAGGAACCAGACAGCTAATGTGCCCAAAACATTCAATTTACAGTCAGTCAGTTATTTGCTACTAATTGTTCATTAATACATTCCCTTGGCACCAATACAGCTGTTTGGTTTCCTAGCTACAGCATCAGTATGGAGTTTTACAGAATTACATGAGGGCTGTGCTTATATGACATCGAGTTCAGCTTACCACAGCTATCCATCTGTTACAGAGGTTAGATAGGTTTAACTGCACTGATTGACACATGAAATCTAATCATTTAGGTTTTGCTTTCCAAAGGTCATGTTCCTCTCAGAGGGCAGCAGGCAATAACACCCACCGTGCATTTTCTCCTGCTGCACGTGATGTGCACGTGAGCATGTAAAGTGATCAACACCATGCCAAATTGTCTACAGGAAAACATAAATAGCCAATACCCTTAACATATTGAAAGTGACCATAGAGCTGTGGTACGCAGTGCAATATTGGTTTCAAGTGTTAAGTTGTCCAAAAGCTTAACACACCACGCACCTGATGTGATTTTAGTGTTGTTGGTCTTCCGACGCTACATTTTAGTGGCACCAGGGCAGCTGCAGTTAGTTTGAGGAAGCTTGCTGACTGCTTTAGTAGCTTGCCTCAGATGATTTTAGTGAGTGAGTATTTTCTGATGGTATGGGACTTGGAGGGCACCAGCCTGTTGGGTGACAATTGTATAGCTCCAGGTTCCTGGCAGAGGGACAGGTTCAATGTGTGCCATGTCTGGGTATTCTGAGATGACAATCCTTGAGTGCTTGTCTGTTGCTCTTCCTACCTTTCAGTTGACGATGGCACCACCATCACCCCTTGAGGGTATGTTGTGCCCAGAGATGGATCAGGGTCCTTTGGTCCCTTCTTGCTGAGCTTTGAATGAGCTTGAGAATTGGTATAAAGGCCCCTGCATATATCCATAAGATAGTGATGGTTCTGCTGGACCTGGCTCTCCACACAGTCATGTATTTGCAATAAGGAGCTATGACATGAGACAGGACTTGGACAGATCCCTCTGCCCTTCACTTCAGTCTGCACTTGATCTCTGGCACCTCTACCAGATGGTCTCCTGCTTGTCTCTGCATCTCCACCAACTCATTAATATCCAAGTCCAGAGGCTGATGACCTACACTAGGCTCTGCCTATTCTCCAGCAGTCCTTAAAGTATCAGTGAATGTCAACTGTTCCTTTCTATTCTAGTTGTGGGTCCTTGTCAGTGCAGTGCTCACCAGAACATGACCCCAAGCCTCCTTTAGATAGATTCTCCACCATGGAGAATGTCTCTAAACAGGTTGAGGGTGGCAAGAAAGGCCTTGTCATACCATCCTCTGAGATTCATATCTGCTCCTCTTCAAAAGAAAAAGAATTGAAAAATAAAATGGAACAGTGTGGAAACAGGCCAGTGAATGTGATTTTGAGTTCTAAGTTACTAATCATTTAATTCTCCAGGCCCATTCTGACCTCAGCCCCCTACACTGTTTTAATTGAGTTCAACAAAAATACTTACTCATGAATAGATGCTCACTCACATTTGGCTTCAGTTTCACCAGACCAACTTAGCTCTTGACCTCATTGCACCATTGGTTCAAACAAGGACAAAAAAAGCTGAGTTCCAGAAGTGAGGGGTCAGGAACAGTTGATATCAAGGCTGATTTTCATTCAACGTGGCAGCATGGAACTCTGGCAAAATTACAGTAAATGGGAATCAGAGGAGAACTCTATGCTGTTTGGGGTCATACTATACAGAGGAAGGTGGTGATGGTTATTAGAGATCATTTCAGCTTCAGGATATTTCTGCTGGACTTCCTCAAGGAAGTATCTCGGCCTTAAACATTTTTAGTTGTTTCATTATTGACCTTTTCTCCAATATAAAGTCAGAAATGATGTTTCTGGATAATTGGATAATTTCCAGCACCACTCGCGACTCTACAAACCTATATTCAAATACAGCAAGACCCAGACAATATCCAGTGTTGGATTGACAAGTGGCATTCATGCAACACAAGTGTCAGGCAATGACCATCTCTGACAAGAGAGAATCTAACCATTGTCCTTTGGCATTATCACCACTCTCAACATCCTGAGGGTTACTACTGACCAGAAACTGAACTGGGCTAGCCATATAAATACTGTGGCCACAAGAGGAGGTAACAGGCTAAGTATCCTGGTGGCTAAGTATCCTGCAATCACCTCCTGACTGCACAAAGCCTGTCCAAGATACAAATCATGAATGTGGTGGAGTAGTTCCAATTTTCCTGGTCAAGTACAGCTCCACCAACATTCAAAAAGTTTAAGACCATCCAGGTCAAAGCAGCCTGCTTGATTGGCACCACATTGACAAACATTCACTCCCTCCACCGCTGATGCACATTAGTAGCAGTGTACACCTCAGAAATTCACCAAACTTCCTTTGACGGCATCCTACCATTTGAAAGGACAAGGCCAGCAGGTACATGGAAACACCATCACCTACAAGTTCATTTCTGAGGCACTCACTCATCATATCCCTTCAGTGTTGCTGGTTCAAATCCCAGAACTTCCTCCCTAAAGGCATTATGGTTCTACCTACACCAGATGGACTGCAGTGGTTCAGAAGGCAATTTTGCCCCCACACCTTCTGGATGAGCAATAAATACTGGCTCAGCCAGAGACACCAACCTCCCCAAATTAATTTTTTAAATGCTCTGACTGATTATTTTGTAATTTTCTAAATGTCCTGTTATTACCTCCTTAATGATAGATTCCAACAAATAACAGTTGTTAGGCAAACTGGCCACACAGTCCCTGCTCTTTGATTCAGTACTTTCCTGAATAAAAGAGTTGAATTATTTCTAAAGCTTCCAATATTTTCTCAAGAAATGATCACCTTTCAAATGTGAGTTCTGATACTGTCTCTGCCTCTGCATTGAGCAAACCTTCACCCTCTCCCCTTACCCTCTCTCTTCTGTCCTTGCTAATAACAGGAAATAGATACCTTCCAATCACAATACATAATATGAACCAATCTACAAAAATATGTCTACAAAAAACAAACTTTTTAAGAATTTGAACAGAGCTGAAATCACTCTTTATAAATAAGCCATGCTTCTGTTCCGCAGAGAGTTCCTATTTTTATTTCTCAGCTGTAGAACCTCCATCTCTGAGCTGGTTCGACCTTATGTGGTAGATATAAATATAATTTTAAGATCTCATATCTAAATATAGTGGTGTAATGTGTCAGGCACTGTAACAACCAATAATGGTAAAAGGTTGGGTTTATTAGTGATGTTCTTGCTCCAAAAACCTTAACATTCACAAGTATTAAACTTGAAGTACAATCAAAATATTCACAGCAATACATTATTTTCTATAATGCTTTTAAAGTCAAAAGCTGCTGTGCAGTTGATTTACAAAACATTACTCGAGTGAACTTCATTCTGTCCAATTTGACAGCAATTTGGAAAACAAGTTTTTAAGAGTATTCTAGATGATGTATTTTAAATACTTTGCTAGCTTTCTCAGGCCTTCTGCCTATTAAAAAAAGAGACACAATTAATAGTGATCAAATTATCAGCTGCCAAATAGGATCTTAGTTCAGAGTGACAGACAATTCCATGTGGAGAAGCACTAGGGCAGCCAGATCATGTAACGTCAGCCTTGAATGCATTGCAAGGAGTCAACTCCGAGTGAAAGGAAAGGAAAGGACAACGTGAACTTACGGGTAACATTCAGCTTTTATGTCATTTTTTAAATGTCTCTATCCTGGGAAAATGTTTTGTGTTTTCATGAGAAAAATTGATTGAAATTGTAATACTTGCTCTGCATGGTTACTGAAATTATTATAATCTACAGCATTCACAGATATGTTAGTTAAACTTGCACCTTTTATACACTGTATAGAATAATCTATCTGTAAAACATTGCAAAATTTATCTTTTATAAATTTCAAACATTATAATTCTGCACTGTCAATTTGTCAGACAATTTCATCAATAAGAAAGGCACAATTGGTAATCTGTGGCATTGCATCACATCTGTTGAAATATCTGTGGAAAGTTTATTACACACTGTTAAATTAAAGTAAATGTAAGAGCAATTTTTTTGAGTTAATTGGAGGTTGGCTAATTGCTAATACATATTCTGGACTAAAGTATTCACTTCAGTAGCATTTGTCTATTATTAGTCAAGATTCAATTACACAAGGAACGTTTGGTGTCTGCAAGATTCACTTGTGAGAAGAATTTGAACACTTTAATTGAGAGAAAAAGTGCAAAATGAAGACATGTAAGAGATCTGCCAGTACTGTTTGCAATGTATTAACATTTTGGGATTGGTTGATACTTGCTACTTCTTAAGGTTGATTGTACAGTAAGAGAATGTAGCCAGAATAACTGAGAGGTTATTCAGCTTGGGAATCACCCAGGATAGCCTTACACTTTCATTAATGCAGAGGGAGATCAAATGGAATTGATTTCCAACTAGTGAAAGAAGCTTTGCATTTGGAAAACTGATGTCTGGAGAGTTTACATCACATGCATATCTTTTGACACAAATATTAAATTTAATTAAAAGCTGAAATGATTGCGAGAAGAATGTAATGTAGGCAATGTCAACTGATCAGAGATTTTTGCACAGTTTACCCAGCAGCCACTGGATAGGCAGTTAAATTTACTCTTGGGATTTTGCCAGTCCACTGGAGATGGAGTAGGATGCAGGAGTGGTTGGAAAATGGCTGCACAAGGACTTGGAAAGGAAGCTTATCCTATTTACTCTGCCACAATATATTCCCAAAGGCATAAATGGCAACAGTGGGGGATTTCCACTCACTCAAGGCAGAGCAGCCAATTAACATAATTTAAAGGCCAAGCCATAGCCATTTATCCCACTGGCATTTTGCCAGCAGTGGCACATTGCCTTACTCTGTGGAGAGGCCCCTAGCTACATGGATTTGGCCTGCTGGTTGCTTCCTAGGGTGGAGGAAGAAAGCTGAGTTTATAAAGGTTCCATGTCTCAAGGAAGGAAGCCCTTGGGATCAACAGCCTCCTCTGCAGCTCTCCTGCTCTGATGTCACCCCTGAACGGGGTTACCTACTCAAACACTGGAGCCTCAATGTGGAGGTAACCTGTCCTTCTGCCTGCAGCATCAACAGTGGCCACCACTATTGGTTTTGTTGCTGAGTTTATAGAGCTGCTGGTCCAGACAGTTAACTATCCTCAATGGGATAAGGGTCCTGCCTGCTGCCAAGAAGATTGCCACCACATTCCCAGTGCCAGGAACATTGTCACATACTCTTGGTGTCAGTGGATCACTATACTTCCAATGCCAGGTAGATTGCCGATCTGCTCACAGTGCCCAATCCTACTGTCTCTTCTAGGGGCTCAAGATGCACATTGAGTCTGGGCACTGGGGGATTATTTTGTGGTAGTAAACTCTCGCTCATGCCTTCAGCTTTACTGATCATGTGAGAAAGGCACCCAGCAGTTATTAACCTGATTCTTCTCTGATGTTAGCATTGCAGGCTTAGATTAAATCAACTTGGCCTGATTGCAATCCTAACCATGAGCCTGAGAAGGGAGAGGTCCACTAACCCCACCCTTGATTTGTCTGAGTACCAGGGACTTCATTTTAACCACTGTTTTCTTGCCTTGCAACATTACAACCAGCTGCTAGGTCCTGCTGGCTCTGAGCAGGTTACTGGCTAGGAGCATGTGAACGAGCTCCCAAAAGTAAAATTACTCTGGCTTCATAATACCAGGTGGCTTTGGTAGGAGGGATGCAACACCATATGCCCTGTTCTCTTCATGTCACACATGGGAGTGCCACCACCAGCCAATTCCCCTTCAAGCCACTCACCATCCTGACTTGGAAATGTATCATTGTTCCTTCACTGCCGGTGGGTTAAAATCCTGAATTCCCTCCCTAATGCGCATTGTGGGTCAATCCATAGCACAGACACTGCAGCGGCTCAAGGCAGCAGTTGACCACCACCTTCTCAAGGGTAATTAGGGCTGGCAATAAGTGCTGGCCCAGCCAGTAATGCCCATGTGTGAATATATGTTTATATATACTTTTAAAAATCGGAGTTTAATCTATTGCTGGAATTTTATTAAAACAAAAGTTGGTGGAGTTCATTTACCGTTGGATTTCTGGTAGTTTTTATAAACAGGTGGCCTTCTGATATTACTCCATATCATTAGTTGTGTTAATGCTGATACGAAGATTAAATACGTCTATTAGCTGTAGTGCCTGGCATTCAACTTTTCGTTAAGCAATCTTCCCAAGGGCCCCTCTATCTTTATCTACATTCCGTACTCTGCTCCACATTGTTGGCAGCAATTTTACATTCTTCCTTGCTCCGACTTGGCAATGACACTGGCACAACGGATTAAACCATCCTCAATGGATTCGGGACAGTGTAGGCTTGCCTCCTGAATTAGGAGTTGAGACTTCAAGTCCTCAATCAGGAGTTTTAATCACCACTTAGATTGAGAAAATTATCAATATTGATGCAGTGTTGAAAGCCCATTCTTTTGATATAACATTAAACTAATCAATGTAACATTAATGAATCAATGTAACAATTCCAAGATAGCATACAAATCAGAGCAGCAAGTTCACTTTGAGATTGAAGCAACATTCCTACCACAACTAGGGGCAATGAAAATGACAGTTAACTAGGTGTTTAATTGATTGCAGTATGTAAAATACTAACTCTATTTCCTTACAGAATAACCAATCAGTACAATTAAAACAGTCCTGATATTTACCAAGGTGGGTTTTGGAATAGTGTGAGGGGTTAAACCCAATGGTTCTACTCACCAGAAGATAGAGAATGAGAAGGCATAGACTGAAAATAGTATGCAAAAGAAGCAAAAACAATGTGGGAAAATTAGTTTTTCACACAGTGTGTAATTAGAATGCACTGCTTAGAAACATGATGGAGGCAGATTTAAGCAAGGAATTCAAGAGGCTGTTAGATGACAATTTACATAGAACCATATGAAGGGTTATGTGGAGGAAGCAGGAACATGGAATCAAGTCACAATGCTCATTCAAAGAGCTGGTGCAGTCACAATGGGCTGAATGATCTCCTTCTGCATTGTAACAATTCCATGAAGGATGGATTGCTCAGATGCCATGAAGATTTCACCCCACGGATGTCCTTTTTTTCAGATTCACTGCCCAAATGTGAACAGATTTTCTCCAGAAACGTTCACGTTATGAATCAGTTGGGTTTGGAGTTGAGAGTCACCATTGTAGCTATCGGGGAGGCAAGGGTGAATACAACATGTTTAAGGGTGGTTCAGCATTGAACACGATGGCTGGAGATTCATGAGGTAGCAGAGAGATTCACTGGAGGCTTGGAGACTGGGAGAGAGGGGAGTAGAATTGATGATCATGGTGGTATTGTGAAAGAAGGGCATTAGTGACCGTGGTGGGGCAGAATCAGGAGTCTGGGGAAAGGGAGAGGGACACCAATAAGAGATTGAGTGATCACAGTGAGATGGAGGATTGTGAAAGTGTAGGTGGTGTTCAATGTTTTTGTTCTACTGACCCCTGAGGAAACACTTCTGTTTCTCCTGGTGTACAAACTGTGCTACAAAGGCATTTAGCTAATGAATTTAGCCCTTCTTGAATATGATAGGTTTCCTGAGCCTTGGGAAACTGGGCTAGTAATTAAAAAGATACAGCCAAAGGAAGACATTGTTATGGACCAGGCCATACCTCCTCAAAACATTTCAAGGTATCCCAGATCCTAGCTTTTCTAGTTATTTTAAGCAGGCGTAAGTGGATATTCCATGAGTGATGCTGTTGGCCCAATCACTCAGTTTTCAACAAAATAGAATTTGTTTATACAAGAACAAAAAATAGCAGAATGTAGAATAACATGACTTATCTGAAAACCCAAAAGTCTCTATTGCAACTTAATGATGCTGTTCCAAATATTTAAACATCCCCATAAACATCCCCCCCGCCCAAAAAAAAGGTAAAAACAAACACAGGTTTTTATAGGAGAGATGTCAGAGAGAGACAGGATCAGCATGGAACTGCTTCTTTGGGTCCCCAGCAGCTTTTCTGGGTTCCCAGCTAAGACTTAACCAGCAGCTATTAAAAAAAAACAGCTTGCTAAAACCAAACCAAACCAAACCCTGAACTGGGGGAACTGGTCACTTCCCTTTCATTGTACATGTGTTTTAAAAAAACTCTTGAAAGCTTTCTCAAGTAGATAGTTTCAGATATATTGGAACCTCTACCTTTCTGACCCCTCTGAAAAATATCTAACAACAACATAACCTCGTTATAGGAGTAGCATTGTCACAATGTGCAGCATCATTCAAAGGTTTTATTGATTAAACTGACTCCAGATATGGATTGATCAGTTCCCACATCTCAGCTCTCTTAAAGCAAGAGGGATGGACTGGAGGTGTTAGGTTGCTTGTTTCTGATTTTTCACCTTTAAGTTTCTGATTTTTCACCACAAACGCATCCATTTTCTGGTGTTAAAATTATCCTTATTGCATATCAAGAGATATTTTAAACAGTTATGAGAACCTGCTACATTACCACAAGCCTTTTTTTGGCTTATTTAGTGTTCAATTAAAGCTTCCTCAGCATATTTTAATAATTCTCCGCCCCTGTTTTGTTTTCTATTGAATTGTTTTCTGATGATAGTTTCAGAACACATCTTTTCCTATGTAAAAGAGGCAAGATTTGCATTTATATTGTAACTTGCATGAATTCAGAGAATTTCAAAGCACAATATATAGCTAATGAAGTACTTCAGCAGTGTAGTTTCTGTTGCTAGATCAGAAATGTGGCAGTCAATTTGCATACAATAACGGTAAGATCATGTTTTTGTGTTGCCAACAGAGAGATAAATATTGACCAGGGCACTTGGAATAACTCACCTGTTCTTCAAAACGGTAGCACAAGAACTTTTATGTCAATCCGAGAGGGTAGCATGGACCTCTGTTTAGTGTGAACATGAACGACAGCCTCTTATTCAGTGCAGCACTCCCTCAATACTGCTCTGTTGTGATCATACCTTGCACTGCAACTTGAACGCACAGCCTTCTGACTATGTCATACAGCATGGAAACAGATCCGAAAGTGCAAAGTGAGCTATAGGTGATACCAAAATCTTTAAACTTTAAAATGTGTGGCCACTAACTTCTGATACTGTGTATCCGGTCCAAACTTCCTCAATTGATCTCCTGTTGATGAACTGGTAATGATACGTGTATGCAATTCAATAGAATGTTCCTCTTCTATACCATCACCAGTTGTCTCTCTCTAATAAAAGAGCAACCCTGTGGTCCAGTAGGACTATGGTGATTTTATTTAGTCAATGGTCTAAGAGTCACCTCCTAAGCTTGAGGCAGTTATGGTACTGTAGACTGTAGACTGGGATTTTCCTCTTCAGTGCCAATTTTCCCTTGTGTGCAGTAAGGTGGGATTTCAAGTAAGTGTCCAACCTACTGATGATCCTGAAGGATTACCCTGAATAGTTCTTAATTAAATGCTTTAGGTGGGCCCCCAGCAATGGAGGAAGCCTTGTGAATGCAAAATCAACTTTCTGTCATACAAGAACTTAAAGAAGGGGCACTGAACTTCAGTGTGGCATGTTGACAGGGAAGTGGAATTCAAATGCCCCTTTGTTATTGAACAATTACCTTTTGATTGGTAACTGACTGCTCTAGCAATGTCACTGGTATCCTGTTATAGATTTTTAACATATTGACTTTACATCCACCAATTTTGGTTCCCTACTATATATGACAAGACTTTTCAGACATACACGACAAAGTGCTTTATTAATTTTGTGTTTCGTAGAATCATTCTTTATGCTTGGCAGTACAAGTGACAGAAAGTGTGACGCATAAATCACTTGCTCACACTATTGACACATAATGGCACATTAATTTAGTTAGCACATTTAACCAGGGTGAAAATGGGCAGAAATGTTTTAAACAATTTTCCACAACCGCCCATCAGAATCCCATTAGGAGCTCCACTGGTCTTCAGAGGAAAATTCCACCTCACTCATTCCACCGAATATCTTATAGACTTTATGAAACATTCTCACATCAACCAATCAATTAGTCTTTTCTGTTCGGTTTTGTTTTAATAAAGTAGGACAATTCCATATTTTACCACTGGTACAGTAATAAATATTTGCCTGAATATAAAATAGTCGAAAATTTGTGAACTTCTAGAGTCAGAAATTAAACCTGTTAGCCTCCTAAGTGTACAGGTAAAGTAACTTGTGTCTTGGACTCATTGGACTTACTGACGTCTGAGGATACATTGAGGAGATTAGGTCTTTACTCCATTAGACCATAAGACATAGGAGTGCATGTAGAGCCATTCGGTCCATCGAGTCCACTCTGCCATTTAGTCATTGTTGATGGGCATTTCAACTCCATTTACCCGCCTTGAAGACATTTAACGTCCCAGCCTCCACTGCACTCTGTGGCAATGAATTCCACAGGCCCGCCCCGCCACTCTCTGGCTGAAGAAATGTCTCCTCATTTCCATTCTAAATTGACCCCCTATAATTCTAAGGCAATGCCTCACGGGTCCTGGTCTCCCCACCTAATGGAAACAACTTCCCAGCGTCCACCTTTTCTAAGCCATGCTTTACCTTGTAAGTTTCTATTAGATCTCCCCTCAACTTTCTAAACTCTAATGAATTCACAACTTTACAGTTGTGAAGAATGAAAAATGATCTCATTGAAATTTACAAAATTCTTATAAATGTATTCTAGGGTGGATGTAGATTGAATGTTTCCCTAACTGAGTGGTGTAGATCCAGGGAATATGATCTTGGAATAAGGATAAGCCATTGAAGGCGGAGATTAGGAGAAATATTTTTCACTCAGAGGATATTCTCTACCCCAGAGGGTTGTGGAAGCTCAATCACTGAGCTGGTTCAAGACAGAGGTTGTTAGGCTTCTGTTCACAGATGTCATGAAGAGGTATAGAGACAGTCTGGGAATATTGCACTGAGGAATGATCAGCCATGATCTAACTGAGTGACATACCATGCACAACAGGTTGAATGGCCTCTTCCAATCCTATGTTTCTATTTCTTGTTTCTGAATTATAAACAGTCCCATTGCCAATTCACTAATAATGTAGCAAGCACACAGAATGCTGGAAAAATTCAGCAAGTCTGCAGTATCTGTGGAGAGAGAAACAGAGTTAACATTTTCAGTTCTAAAAGAAAGTCTGTTCTGAAGAATAATCATATCAAATTTGAAACATTAACCACAGATGCTGCCAGTCCTGAGTTTCTCCAGCATTCTCTGTGCTTTTGTCAAATTTTCAGCATCCGCAATATTTGTCTTCAATCAAAATGTACATCCTTAAAAACATTTAACCATTTCATTTAAACAGGACTAATCAACATTAATTTAGCAAGAATAATCCACATAATTTGACTCACTGAATGAGAAAAGGAGGTGAAGAAGTCAACGTGTCAGGAAGACTTCTCCACCTTCTGATATTGGCAGGCTTGCTGTGTTCCTCCAGCCTCCTGTTGTCTACTTTGAATTTCAACATCTGCAGTATTTTTGTCTTTAACATTATTGTCAAGTCAGCAAAAACACTAATTTGCATGCAGTCATTTCATTTGTATTTTCATATCCCTTCATGGCCTTGAACAGGAAAATGATGGCAGGGAGTGAGGATGCAGACAGCTCAATCTCCTTCTCCCGCTGCCTGCAAGAACAGGCTAGTTAGTAGCTCATCCATTAAAAAGAGCTCCAATTCTGCAGGTCACACACTAGGAAGGACAAGAAGGCATTGGAGATGATACAGAAGAGATGGATGTACAGACAGCTCTTCTATAACACAATGGTTGCATTCTTATGCAACCCTATGTTATAAAATATCATGCTTTAGAAACAGCACTTAAAGTGTTGGCGATGTAACCATGTTACAGCCAACACACGTTTTAAAAGTTTGCACTTTAGAAACAGCATCTCTAATTCATCAATCACATCACAGCAAATTCCCATTGACGAAATGTGCGTTATAGCAGAATGACCTGTGCCAGAATGTCTGAGGGATGAGAGATTGCAGTTACATGGATAAGCTGGAGAAATTGGGTTTGTCTTTTGAGAACAGACAAGCTTTAGAAGAGGTGTTTAAAATCATAAAGAGTTTACAAAGAGTAAAAAGGACCAACCTGTTTCCAATGCATGAAGTGCCAACAATCAGAGAGTAGTGATTTATGGTGATTGGCAAAAGAACTAAGATGGCATGAGGAATTTCTTTTTTATGCAACAAATGCACAGGATTTGGAAGGTACTGCCTGACAGGCTGGTGAGAACAAGTTCTAATAACAGTGTTCAAAAAGGGAATCAAATAAATATTTGAAGGCAAAAGCTTTCAACTTTACAAAAAAGATGTAGAAAAGAGCCAGAAAGTCGGACTAACTGCATGATATTTTGAAAGTGTTCATAGGCCTGAATGATCTTCTGTGCTTTGTTGTTTGTTGATTCTAAAAAAGATTTTGCAGACTGACTGCGATATAAATCTTCTTTGCAAATCAGCATTGATTTATATTTTTCTTTATAGTTTCCTTCAAGACAGTGTGTTCTATTACCGAGAATGTCAATAACTTACATTAAGTGAAAAATCACACAACACCAGGTTATAGACCAACAGGTTTAATTGGAAGCACACTAGCTTTCGGAGCGACGCACCTTCATCAGGTGATTGTGAAGGGCTCGATCGTAACACAGAATTTATAGCAAAAATTTGCAGGGTGATGTAACTGAAATTATACATTGAAGAATTGATTGTCTGTTAAGCCTTTCATCTGTTAGAATACAGTGATAGTTTCACTTCTTTCATGTGTAAATCACAAAACCCTTTTTTTAAAA
>NC_057722.1:19316706-19330807 GCF_004010195.1 Chiloscyllium plagiosum | reverse complement strand
CCTGTCCCGAAGTCCACCTTGGAGGATGGTCACCCGAAGGTCCAAAGCTGAATGTCCTGGACCACTGAAGTGTTCCCCAACTGGGAGGGAACCCTCCTGTCTGTTGATTGTTGTGCGGTGCCCATTCATCCGTTGTCGTAGCCTTTGCTCGGTTTCCCCAATGTACCATGCCTCCAGGCATCCTTGCCTGCAACGTATAAGATAGACAACGTTGGCTGAGTCACATGAGTACCTGCCATGTACAAGGTGGGAGGTGTTCCCACGTGTAATGACCTGGTGTTGTGTGATTTTTAACTTTGTACACCCCAGTCCAACACCGGCATCTCCAAATCATCACATTAAGTGTTTATGTATCTTCTGTAGGTAACTTGGATCAGAGCTTCATCATTCACAGTGAAAATGTTATTTAAACAACTCTTCTGGCTGGTGGCTTTGGTTGGGCTCGGGCACTTTGATGAAACAACTGTGGAACCGGATGACACCGAAGCTGAACTTATCACTGAGACAAGCGAAGTTGAACCTATCACTGAAATAAGCGAACCTGAAGCTCCAGAAACCACTCCACAAGAATCGCCCAAAATAATTCATGGCTGCCCAAACTGGATGGCAGGAATACCTGGCAGTCCTGGACATAATGGCTTTCCTGGTAAACCAGGCAGAGATGGTCGTGATGGTGCAAAAGGAGAAAAAGGGGAAACAGGTAAAATGCAATACTTCAAAATGGATTTTAATAACCTGTTGATATTACTGGAAATCGGCATTGCAAAAACATTTGAAAAACTGATAAGAATTATTTTATTCTGTTTCAGGTTTTGCACTGAGAATTATTTTGCATTTGCATTGTAGTTCCATTTAATCTTGAAATCTGTACATTTTGGTTTTTGAATTAATTGCACAGAGTGTGGCTTGATCTTACCACTTCTGCAGTGCCAAGTTAGAAGTTTGCTTCTTCAATGTAACAGACATGTAAGTCACTGAGTGGGTAATGTGGGTTACCCCAATGGATTATTTTCATTGATGAGTCTTTAGTGATGAGTCTTTAGTGATGGAATTCATCCTCTGTGAATTAAACCTTCATGCCCCAGTCTTATTCAGAACATCCAGCACTTTCTCTGTCACAGTAATGACTATGTTGGTGCTAGTCATTGGTATCTATATCATCTAAATGATTTGATTGATTACCTTTCCAATTTCCACATCTCTCCCAAATTTATATGGTTCATTTCTGACTTTCCACACCCTACACTTCTCCCTATTGCATCATAACCACTCTCCCTTTTGCAATAGTCATCTATTATAATTGCATTAGTTCCTTCTACCCACTTTCCTTAAAGATTACACCCATTGCTCTAAAGATCCCCATTTCTATCACATTTACTCTAAATGCTGTATTTGCCTGTGTGGCTTATTAACACAACAGGTGGAATATCCAACCATTGGCTAATAAGGGGAAAGGTCAATGGTGACAGAAAGAAAGAACAAACATTTTAGATTAGATTAGATTACTTACAGTGTGGAAACAGGTCCTTCGGCCCAACAAGTCCACACCGCCCCGCCGAAGCGCAACCCACCCATACCCTACATTTACCCTGTTCCTAACACTACGGGCAATTTAGCATGGCCAATTCACCTGACCTGCACATCTTTGGACTGTGGGAGGAAACCGGAGCATCCGGAGGAAACCCACGCAGACACGGGGAGAACGTGCAAACTTCACACAGTCAGTCGTCTGAGGTAGGAATTGAACCCGGGTCTCTGGCGCTGTGAGGCAGCAGTGCTAACCACTGTGCCACCGTGGTATTTTCCCATATGAACACCGTTGGCACCTTGTAGTATTTACCACTTGTACCAGTATGCTGTATTGGGTTGCTTGAGATAGTTCAGTGCCACCAATCATCAGTTTACCTTGATTTGACTTGGGCCTACCTAGTGATTGGTACATTACTTTACAGTATTTGCAGAAGAGGCATTATTCTTGGATAATGTTTATTGAATAATAGCAATAATTACCACTACATTTAGTCAGACATAATTACCAGTTCCTTAAGAAGCTGGAACATGCACATGTATTCCTTCAGATGATTCGGAGTCTGTGTGGGTGGAGGTGAGGAACCACAAAGGCAAAAAAACCATAATGGAAGTTATGTACAGACGTCTGAACAGTGGTCAGGTCCAGGGGTGCAAGATGTACTGGGAAATAGATAGGGCATGTCAGAAAGGCAAGGTCACGGTGACCATGGGGGACTTCAATATGCAGGTGGACTGGGTGAATAATGTTGAGATTAGAGTAGTGCTGGAAAAGCACAGCAGGTCAGGCTGCATCCGAGGAGCAGGAAAATCGATGTTTCAGGCAGGAGACCTTCATCTGTAAAGGATGCTGCCTGACCTGCTGTGCTTTTCCAGCACCACTCTAATCTTGACTCTAATCTCCAGCATCTGCAATCCTCACTTTTGCCTGGGTGAATAATGTTGCTGGTGGATACAAAGAAAGGGAATTCATGGAATGCTTACAGGATGGCATTATAGAACAGCTTATAATGAAGCCCACAAGGGAGCAGGCTATTCTGGACTCAGTGCTATATAATGAGCCAGACGTTATAAAAGGTCTTAAAGTAAGGGAAGACTTAGGACATAGCGATCATAATTTGGTAGAGTTCAGTCTGCAGTTTGAAAGAAAGAAGGCCAAATCAAATGTAATGGTGTTACACTTAAATAAAGATAATTACATGGGCATGAGAGAGGAACTGATGAAAATCGAATGGAATCAGAGCCAAGCAGGGAAGACAGTAGAGCAACAATGGCAGGAGTTTCTGGATGTAATTGAGTATACAGTGCAGAGGTTCATTCCAAAGAAAAGAAAGATTATCTAGGGGAGATTAGACAGTCATGGCTGACAAAGGAAGTCAGGAAATGTATCAAAGATAAAGAGAGAGCCTATAAAGTGGCCTAGAGAACTGGGAAATCAGAAGATTGGGAAGACGACAAAAACAAACAGAGGATAACAAAGAGAGAAATAAAGAAGGAGAGAATCAAATATGAAGATAGATTAGCCAGTAATTTTAGAAATGGTAGTAAAAGTTTCTTTCAATACACAAGGAACAAACAAGAGACAAACATAGACATTGGGCCACTCCAAACTGATGCAAGAAGGCTAGTGCTAGGAGATAAGGAAATAGCTGAAGAACTTAATAAGTACTTTGCATCAGTCTTCACAATGCAAGCCAGGAGTAATATCCCAACAATTAAGGAGAGTCAAGGGGCAGAGTTGAGTACGGTAGCCATTATAAAAGAGAAATTGCTAGAAAAGCTGAAAAGTCTAAAAATTGATAAATATCCTGGCCCAAATGGGCTATATCCTAGAGTTCTGAGAGAGGTGCCTGAGGAAATAGCAAAGGCATTGGTTGTAATCTTTCAAAAATCACTGGAGTCAGGGAAAGTTCCAGATGATTAGAAAATCACTGTTGTAACCCCCTTGTTCAAGAAAGGATCAAAACAAAAGATGGAAAATTATAGGCTGATTGGTCTAACCTCAGTTGTTGGCAAAATTCTAGAATTCAATGTTAAGAATGAGATTTCTAAATTCTTGGAAGTGCAGGGTCAGTTAGAACAAGTCAGCATGGATTTAGTAAGTTAAAAATCACACAACACCAGGTTATAGTCCAACAGGTTTAATTGGAAGCACACTAGCTTTTGGAGCGACACTCCTTCATCACCTGATGAAGGAGCGTCGCTCCGAAAGCTAGTGTGCTTCCAATTAAACCTGTTGGACTATAACCTGGTGTTGTGTGATTTTTAACTTTGTACACCCCAGTCCAAAACCGGCATCTCCGAATCATGGATTTAGTAAGGAGAGGTCATACCTGACAAACCTGTTAGAATTCTTTGAAGAGGTAACAAGTAGGTTAGATCAGGGAAACCCAATGGATATTAACTATGTAGACATTCAAAAGGCTTTTGATAAGGTGCCTCATGGCAGTTCGAGGTGAGCTACTGGCATGGATTGAGGATTGGATGTCTGACAGAAGGCAGAGAGTTGGGATAAAAAGTTTTTTTTTCAGAATGGCAGCCAGTGACAAGTGGTGTCCCACAGGGTTCAGTGTTGGGGCCACAGCTGTTCACTTTATGTATTAATGATCTGCATGAAGGGACTGGGAGCATTCTGGCAAAGTTCACCAATGATACAAAGTTAAGTGGATAAGCAGGTAGTACTGAGGAGGTGGGGAAGCTGCAGGAAGATTTAGATAGTTTAGGAGAGTGGTCCAGGAAATGGCTGATGAAATTCAACGTGAGCAAATGTGAGGTCTCGCACTTTGGAAAAAAGAATACAGGCATTGACCATTTTCTAAATGGTGAGAAAATTCATAAACCCAATGTACAAAGGGATCTGGGAGTGCTAGTCCAGGATTCTCGAAAGGTTAACTTGCAGGTTGAGTCCATGATTAAGAAAACGAATGTAATGTTGTCGTTTATCTCAAGAGGGTTGAAATATAAAAGCAGTGATGTGCTTCTGAGACTTTATAAAGCTCTAGTAAGGCCCCATTTAGAACACTGTGTCTAATTTTGGGCCCCACCCCTCAGGAAGGACATACTGGCACTGGAGCATGTCCAGCGGAGATTCACAGGATGATCCCTGGAATGGTAGGCCTAACATATGATGAACAGTTGAGGATCCTAGGATTGTATTCATTTGAATTTAGGAGGTTGAGGAGCGATCTAATAGAAACTTACAAGATAATGCATGGCTTAGAAAGGGTGGACATTGGGAAATTGTTTCCATCAGAGAGGGAGACTAGAACCCGTGGGCACTGCCTTCGAATTAGAGGGGGTCAATTTAGAACAGAAATGAGGAGATATTTCTTCAGCCAGAGAGTGGAGGGCCTGTGGAATTCATTGCCATGGAGTGCAGTGGAGGCTGAGATGTTAAATGTCTTCAAGGCAGAGATTGATAAATTCTTGATCTCACAAGGAATTAAGGGCTATGGGGAGAGTGCCAGAAAGTGGCGTTGAAATGCCTATCAGCCATGATTAAATGGTGGAGTGGATTCGATGGGCCAAATGGCTTTACTTCCACTCCTATGTTTTATGGTCTTATGGTCTTCTCAAAGCCAGAATGGGATTCCACATCTCCACCAACAGTAGAATGGGTGGATCCAATGTAACATCAACATTAACCCCTTCAGAATTATCACATTATACAAAAGTAATGTAGACCTAGGTTTTACAGCAGTAATAAAAGCAAAAATCAATATTTATTTTCATTACTTTTCTGAAATCAACAGTAACTTTTGGAACACATATGTGAAGTCAAACAGCAAAGTCTAGACATACACTTTTCCACCGGGTGCCCAATTGAAGACCCCTGTCAACAGTCAATCCAAATCCACTAAACTGATTAGCACTAATCCTTTAATACTGTTAATCTTACCCTCCCCCTCACTGTTTTGATCACACAGCACTGCCCTTTGATGTGAAGGGCAGTGTTTGTCACTGGCCACCCGGGTGTTTTCCTATCTTCCTGGTGGTGGAATTCGAATAAAGATTCGTGAAAAAAAAATACTGTTAATCTTGCTGTTAAAATAAAATCCTTGGAGAAGTTACAACCTGTTGAATGTGGTGTAGTTTGACTTTTAATAGTGTACTGCATTCATAATTACAGCTGAGCAGCCCAGAGGCACTAAAAGTCTAATTTATATATTTGTCAAATATCAAACTTCCATATTATGATAGCAATCCCACATACTCTTAAAATAATTAATTACTTTAATCATATGTATATAGTTCAAACTTCATTTCACTCTGCAAAATATCAAACAATGAAAAATGCATGTTACTCCCATGTGTGTTGTCTTTGAGAATACTTCAATATGATTAGCTCTTTACTGTTTCAGGACAACACAGTGGCTGGACACCAGCGATCCACTTGGACATGATGCCAAATGGAAACTAGGCAGAAACTAGGCTGATACCCACAACCACAGTCGACAATGTATGCACATTAATCTGGAAATGTGCATGTGGGAGAAAGAGGGAGGGCAACAGGGTGAGTCAGAGGTGGATGGAGAGGAGGGCATAAAAGGAAGGTGAAGGGAGGGGAGAAGGGGCAAGGTGGAAGGGGTGAATTGGAAGAGGAAGCAGGAGAGTGAGGAGAGAAGGGGCAGGAAGACAGAGTATGAGGAGAAGGGAATGAAAATCTCCTACGGGAGATCAAAACTCAGTTACTTCAATAAATCTCTCTCTTTGAGTATGATCCATTGCAATGACAACTATCTTCTCCCATTTAAAATAACGAGAGTAGATCTGTGTAAATACATTTTGTCTATAACATGTTTTTGAATTGAACTGCTGATTGTGATTTGCTCCATTAACTTTTCCAGGTAGAAGTTTACTTTTCCTAGACAATGTGATGAAAGGATTTTACGTCTGACACCTCTGCATACCATAAAAATCCTTTTTGATGTTCTACTATGTATAAGAGTGGTGTACAGTTGTGATTGGATTCCTTATAATAGCTGACTCCAAAAAACTTAAATAGATTCTCATACTTTTACTATCATGGCTCACCAGATTATTGCATCGCCTAACATAGCCCTGAGAACTGCTGACCATTAGGTGCCAGGCCTAGTTCTTTTATAGTTTATGCTGAGCTTATTTGGACAGCATCTATTTGTTTCAGTAACCTAGACCTGAAAATACACTTAATTCCAGAACAGGCCTCCTAGTTGCTGTTCAGCAGCACCTCTTGGAAATTGCACATCTATGGCCATGGGTTTGGCTTACTCACCCATCATTAGAACATAGAACATAGAAGATTGCATTGCAGTACAGGCCATTTGGCCCTCGATGTTGCATCAAACTGTGGATCCAACCTGAATCTATCCTACACTATTCCATTTTCATCCATATGTTTATCCAATGACCATTTAAATGCCCTTAAAGTTGGCATGGCTAATGCAGTTGTAGGCAGTGCGTTCCATGCCCCTACTACTCTCTGAATAAAGAAACTACCTCTGACATCAGTCCTATATCTATTACCACTCAATTTAAAGCTATGACCCCTCATGCTAGCAATCACCATCCGAGGAAAAAAGCTCTCACTGTCCACCCTATCTAACCCTCTGATTATCTTATATGTCTTAGTTAAGTTACGTCTCAATTTTGTTCTCTCTAACAAAAACAGCCTCAGGTCCCTCAGCCTTTTCTCATAAGACCTTCCCTCCATACCAGGCAACATCCTAGTAAATCTCCTCTTAGTAAATCTCCTCTGAACCCTTTCCAAAGCTTCCACATCTTTCCTATAATGCAGTGACCAGAACCGTATGCAATACTCCAAGTGCGGCTGCACCAGAGTTTTGTATAGCTGCAACATGACCTCATGGCTCCGAAACTCAATCCCTCCACCAATAAAAGCTAACACACTGTGTGGGAACTTTCAGGGATCTATGTACATGGACACCAAGATCTCTCTGCTCATCTACACTACCAAGAATCTTACCCTTAGCCTAGTACTCTTTATTTCTGTTGCTCCTTCCAAAGTGAAGCACCTCACACTTTCTAGCATTAAACTCCATTTGCCACCTCTCAGCCCAATTTTGTAGTTTACCTATGTCCTTCTGTAACTTGCAACATCCTTCGGCACTATCCACAACTCAACCAACCTTAGCGTCATCCGCAAATTTACTAACCCATCCTTCTACGTCATCATCCAGGTTATTTATAAAAATTACAAACAACAGTGGCCACAAAACAGATCCTTGCAGTACAACTCTAGTAACTGAATTCCAGGATGAACATTTCCCATTAAACACCACCCTCTGTCTTCTTTCAGCTAGCCAACTTCTGATCCCAAACACTAAATCACTCTCAATCCCAAGCCTCTGTATTTTGTGCAATAGCCTACTGTGGGGAACCTTATCAAACGCCTTACTGAAATCCATATACACCACATCAACCACTTTATCCTCATCTACTTGTTTGGTCACCATCTCAAAGAACTCAATAAGGTTTGTGAGGCACGACCTACCCTTCGCAAAACTGTGCTGGCTATCCCTAATCAACTTAATCGTCTCTAGATGATCATAAATCCTATCATTTATAAATTTTCCAACACTTTACCCACAACCGAAATAAGGCTGACTGGTCTATAATTACCAGGGCTGTCTCTACTCCCCTTCTTGAACAAGGGGACAACATTTGCTATCCGCCAGTCTTCTGGCACTATTCCTGTAGACAATGACAACATAAAGATCAAAGCCAAAGGCTCTGCATTATCCTCCCTGGCTTCCCACACAATCCTAGGATAAATAGGGGACTGACCTATTTTCACACTTTCCAGAATTGCTCACACCTCCCCCTTGCGAACATCAATCCCATCTAGTGGTAGCCTGTGTCTCAGTATTCTCCTCGACAAGATTGTCCTTTTCCAATGTGAATGCTGACAAAAAATATTCATTTAGCTCTTCCCTATCTCCTTGGACTTCTCTCACAACTCCCCACTACTATCCTTGATTGGCCCTAATCTTTCTCTTGTCATTCTTTTATTCCTGATATACCTATAGAATGCCTTAGAGTTTTTCTTGATTCTACCTGCCAATGACTTCTCATATCCCAGCTGGCTCTTCTTAACTCCCTCTTTGGGTCTTTCTTGGCTAACTTGCGAATGTCAAGTGCCTTAACTAAGCCTTCACATCTCATCCTAACATAAGCCACCTTTTTCCTCTTGACAAGAGATTCAACTTCTTTAGTAAACCACAGCTCCCTCACTTGACCATTTTCTCCCTGCCTGACAGATACCTACTTATCAAGGACATGTAGTACCTGTTCCTTGAATAATGTCCACATTTCAGTTGTGCCCATCCCTTGCAGTTTCCTTTCCTATCTTATGCATCCTAAATCTTGCCTAATCACATCATAATTGCCTTTCCCCCAGCAATAACTCTTGCCCTGCATTATATACCTATTCCTTTTCACCGCTGAAGTAAACACAACTGAATTGTGGTCACTATCACCAAAGTGCTCACCTACCTCCAAATCTAACACCTGGCCGGGTTCATTACCCAGTACCAAATTCAATGTGGTCTCGCCTCTTATTGGCATGTCTACATACTGTGTCAGGAAATTATCCTGCGCATATTGCACAAAAATTGACCCATCTAAAGCACTCGAAATATAGTATTTCCAGTCAATGTTTGGAAAGTTAAAGACCCCCATTACAACTACCCTGTCACTCTTGCTCCTATCCAGAATTATCTTTGCTATCCTTTCTTCTCCATCTCTGGAACTGTTTGAAGACCTATAGAAAACTCCCAACAGAGTGAACACTCCTTTACGGTTTCTAATCTCAGCCCACACTACCTTAGTAGACAAGTCTTCAAATGTCCTTTCTGTAACCATAATACTGTCCTTGACTAACAATGTCACATCTCCCCCTGTTTTACTATCTTCTCTGTTTTTACTGAAACATCCAAATCCCGCAACCTGCAACAATCATTTCTGTCCCTGCTCTATCCAGGTCTCCGAAATGGCCACAACATCGAAGTCCCAGGTGCCAACCCATGCTGCAAGTTTACCCACCTTATTCCGGATGCTCCTGGCGTTGAAGTTGACTCACTTCAAACCCCCTTCTTGCTTGCCGGTGAATTCTTGCAACCTTGAAACCAGATTTCTGATCTTACTACTCTCAATCTTCTGGACACTGGAACTACAATTTAGGTTCCCATCCCCCTGCTGAATTAGTTTAAACCCTCCCGAATAGCATCAGCAAATCTTCCCCCCACTCAAGGATGTTGGTACACCTCTGGTTTCAGGTGTAGACCATCCTGTTTGTACAGGTCCCACCTACCTCAGAATCAGCCCCAATCATCCAGGTATCCAAAACCCTCCCTTCTGCACCATCCCTGTAGCCACGTGTTCGACTCTTCTCTCTCCCTATTCCTCACCTCGCTATGTTGTGGTATGGGTAAAAACCAGAGATAACAACTCTGTTTGTTCTAGCACTAAGCTTCCACCCTAGCTCCCTGAATTTCTGCTTTAAATCCCCATCTCTCTTCCTACCTATGTCGTTAGTACCCATATGGACCACAACTTGGAGCTGTTCCCCCTACCCCTCAAAGATCCCAAAAACACAATCCAAGACATTACGAAGCCTGGCACTTGGGAAGCAACACACCAACCGTGAGTCTCTCTAGTTCCCACAGATCCTCTTATCTATCTTCCTAACTATGCAGTCCCCAGTGACTAATGCTCTGCTCCACTTCTCCCTTCCCTTCTGACTAACACTGTGCCAGAGACCTGTACCCCATGATTAACTAACAGACTCTTGTCAAAACGCAACCATATCCCAACCTAACCATCAAGTAGCAGAGATTAAGTAGAGCTGCATAATCACTTGGTAATTTGGTAAAAACATATCACCTTTAATGTAAAAGGAGTTGAAATTAATAGTATGCAACTGCATAAATTGTGGAGCATAGTGGACTTCATTTTACTTTCTCTTTTGTTTTAGGATTGCCAGGAGCAAAGGGTGATGAAGGCCAGCCTGGGGAACCAGGTGTGGATGGAGAACAGGGGCTTCCTGGCCTGCCAGGACACAAAGGAGAAAAGGGAGACAGTGGTTATTATTACCGCTCAGCATTCAGTGTGGGACTGACCACAAGAAATCCTGTCCCAAACATCCCCATCAAATTCTCCAAAATCTTTTACAATGATCAAAAACACTACAACGAAGAGACTGGCAAATTCAGCTGTCCATATTCAGGGGTGTATTTCTTTTCATATCACATTACTGTTTATACTAAGGATGTCAAGGTTGGCCTGTACAAAAACAACAAGGTTATAATTTTTACTTATGATCAATTTCAGAATAATAATGTAGACCAAGCTGGAGGTTCTGTTGCAGTACATTTGGATGAGGGGGATGAAGTGTGGTTACAAGTTTATGGAGACAATACATTTAATGGGATTTATGCTGACAACAATAATGATTCCACGTTTACAGGATTCCTTCTGTATCCAGACTTGCATTAAATAACTTTTATCACAACACTCTGAATCCCATATCAGAACCTGTAAACACATTATGTTAGGTTTGTCACGAATGATGATTTCTTCCAATTACGAGCTGATAACACTAACCAGATAGCAAATAGTAGTTAAACAATTTGCTTGTTATGGATCAGTAATCTCCATAATTATGTTCTATAAACAGTTTTCATATTTCCCTATAAGATTGTCAATGAATAACTGAATAAATCAGACATTTAAATATGTGTTTTTTAATCAGTCAATTCTGTGCATGATGTTACAAACTGAGTTTTAGCTGTGTATCATTAGCACAGTATAAGTGGTAACATGAACTGTAAGGCAGTCACATTTCAGGGATTATTACATATATGTACAGTAAAGATGGAAACTGCAGCTGTATTTCATCTATTAATAGACATCGTTGTAATGTTAACTATGACTAAAAGACATTAAATATTCAAGATGGTCCTGTCTCACACTATGAATTTACCTCAGGATTTCATTTTAATACTTACTGAATTGGTCACGGTCAGTGAACATTTTGAAGTTTTATGAAATAATGAACTGTAATAAAAAATTGTGTTTGTGTTATCCACTACTTTATTCATGTTTCATGTGCCTGATAACTAGTTGCAATGGATCAGGAGATGACTTTGCTACATAGTTTTGCAAATTTATAATATTCCCTTGTTTACAGCTGTTTGATACAAGGAATTTGCTTAACATTAAACAGAAGACTCTGCACAGTCTCTCTGACCTATCACCTTTACCCCTTCCTCCATTCACCTATTGCACTCTCAACAACCTTCTCTCCAGCCTCACCCTCTACTGTTTATCTCTCCAACCCCGAGGCTTCCAGCCTCATTCCTGATGAAGGGCTCCTGCCTGAAACATTGATTTTCCTGCTCCTCGGATGCTGCCTGACCTGCTGTGCTTTTCCAGCACCACTCTAATCTTGACTCTGATCTCCCGCATCTGCAGTCCTCACTTTCGCCATGTTAAGGAAGCAGTGGAGATGAAAGCTGAAATCATTATATTTCCAATATAATAAGCAATCAACAGAGAACAAGTCAAGTCACATTCAGCAAAGGACTCATGGACTGGAAGATAGTAGGCTGATATTAAGGCTTGGGTGAACTTAAGGCGTGGATCGGTACCTGGGACTACGATATTGTGGCCATCACGGAAACGTGGATAGAAGAGGGACAGGAATGGTTGTTGGAGGTTCCTGGTTACAGATGTTTCTGTAAGATTAAGGAGGGTGGTAAAAAAGGAGGGGAGGTGGTGTTGCTAATTGGAAATGGTATAATGGCTGCAGAAAGGCAGTTCGAGGGGGATCTGCCTTTGGAGGTAGCATGGGCTGAAGTCAGAAATAGGAAAGGAGCAGTCACCTTGTTGGGTGTTTACTATAGGCCCCCCAATAGTAGCAGAGATGTGGAGAAACAGATTGGGAAACAGATTTTGGAAAGGTGCACAAACCACAGGGTAGTAGTCATGGGAGATTTCAACTTCCCAAATATTGTTTGGAAGCTCTTTAGATCAAGTAGATTGGATGGGGCGGTGTTTGTGCAGTGTGTCCAGGAAGCTTTTCTAACTCAGTATGTAGATTGTCCGACCAAAGGGGAGGCCATATTGGATTTGGTACTTGGTAACGAACCGGGACAAGTGATGGGCTTGTTAATGGGTGAACATTTTGATGATGGTAACCACAATTCTGTGACTTTCACCTTGGTTCTGGAGAGAGATAGGTGCGTGCAACAGGATAGGTTTTACAATTGGGGGAAGGGTAAATATGATACTGTAAGACAGGATCTGAGGAGCATAAGTTGGGAGCATAGGCTGTCAGGGAAGGATGTCGTGGAAATGTGGAACTTTTTCAAAGAACAGATACGACGTGTCCTTGATATATATGTACCCGTCAAGCAGGAAAGAGATGGTCGTGTGAGGGAACCTTGGTTGACGAGGGAGGTTGAATGTCTTGTAAAGAGGAAGAAGGAGGCTTATATAAGGTTGAGGAAACAAGGTTCAGACAGAGCGTTGGAGGGATACAGGATAGCCAGAAGGGATTAGGAGAGCTAAGAGAGAGCATGAAAAATCTTTGGCAGGTAGGATCAAGGATAACCCCAAGGCATTTTATGCGTATGTGAGAAACATGAGAATGACGAGAACGAGGGTAGGTCCGATCAAGGACAGTAGTGGGAGACTGTGTATTGAGTCGGAAGATATATCCTAGGATTATGTGAGAAGCAAGAGAGGAAATTGCATAGCCGTTGGCAATGATCTTTTCGTCTTCACTGTCAACAGGGGTGGTACCAGGGGACTGGAGAGTGGCGAATGTTGTGCCCCTGTTCAAAAAAGGGAATAGGGATAACCCCGGGAATTACAGGCCAGTTAGTCTTACTTCAGTGGTAGGCAAAGTAATGGAAAGGGTACTGAGGGATAGGATTTACCAGTATCTGGAAAGGCACTGCTTGATTAGGGACAGCCAGCACGGATTTGTGAAGGGCAAGTCTTGCCTTACAAGTCTGATTGAAATCTTTGAGGAGGTGACCAAGCATGTGGATGAAGGTAGAGCAGTGGATGTAGTGTACATCGATTTTAGTAAGGCATTTGATAAGGTTCCCCATGGTAGGCTTATACGGAAAGTCAGGAGGCATGGGATAGAGGGAAATTTGGCCAATTGGACAGAAAACTGGCTAACCGGTCGAAGGCAGAGAGTGGTGGTAGATGGTAAATATTCAGCCTGGAGCCCAGTTACAAGTGGAGTTCCGCAGGGATCAGTTCTGGGTCCTCTGCTGTTTGTAATTTTTATTAATGACTTAGATGAGGGAGTCGAAGGGTGGGTCAGTAAATTTGCAGATGATACGAAGAGAGGTGGAGTTGTGGACAGTGAGGAGGGCTGTTGTCGGCTGCAGAGGGACTTAGATATGATGCAGAGCTGGGCTGAGGAGTGGCAGATGGAGTTCAACCCTGCCAAGTGTGAGGCTGTCCATTTTGGAAGAACAAATAAGAATGCGGAATACAGGGTTAACGGTAGGGTTCTTAGTAAGGTGGAGGAACAGAGGGACCTTGGGGTCTATGT
>NC_057722.1:19280913-19315303 GCF_004010195.1 Chiloscyllium plagiosum | reverse complement strand
AGTGGTGGAGGCTGGTACAATTGCAACATTTAAAAGGCATTTGGATGGGTATATGAATGGGAAGGGTTTGGAGGGATATGGGCCAACTGCTAACAAATGGGACTAGATTAGGTGCCAAGTGTGAGGTTGTCCATTTTGGAAGGACAAATAAGAATGCGGAATACAGGGTTAACGGTAGGGTTCTTAGTAAGGTGAGGAGCAGAGGGATCTTGGGGTCTATGTACATAGTTCTTTGAAGGTTGCCACTCAGGTGGATAGAGTTTGTAAGAAGGCCTATGGAGTATTATCGTTCATTAGCAGAGGGATTGAATTCAAGAGTCGTGAAGTGATGTTGCAGCTGTACAGGACTTTGGTTAGGCCACATTTGGGGTACTGTGTGCAGTTCTGGTCGCCTCACTTTAGGAAAGGTGTGGAAGCTTTGGAGAGGGTGCAGAGGAGATTTACCAGGATGTTGCCTGGAATGGAGAATAGGTCGTACGAGGATAGGTTGAGAGTTCTCGGCCTTTTCTTGTTGGAACGGCGAAGGATGAGGGGTGAGTTGATAGAGGTTTATAAGATGATCAGAGTAATAGATAGAGTAGACAGTCAGAAACTTTTTCCCTGGGTACAACAGAGTGTTACAAGGGGACATAAATTTAAGGTGAAGGGTGGAAGGTATAGGGGGGATGTCAGGGGTAGGTTCTTTACCCATAGAGTGGTGGGGGCATGGAATGCGCTGCCTGTGGGAGTGGCAGAGTCAGAATCATTGGTGACCTTTAAGCGGCAATTGGATAGGTACATGGATGGGTGCTTAAGCTAGGACAAATGTTCGGCACAACATCGTGGGCAGAAGGGCCTGTTCTGTACTGTATTGTTCTATGTTCTATCTATGTTCTATAAACGGCACATTTTTAATGGTATACTTTCTAAGAGATGTTAATCAAATTTTAATAGAATGTACTGAACAAAAATTACACAGATAATCATTTCCTGTAGATTGCTCTGATCTTATGCAGGGGAAACTGGAGGTTTCTAAGCATTTGTAAATCAACAAAGCAATAAATGATCTCAGGATAAGTGAAATATGCCATCAGTTAACACACTTACAGCTTATTTACAGCAACCAGACCTTGTATCTGTCCTTCCAGAACCCCAACTCAGAGAAAGCAAACAATACCAGGAAAGACTGGTTCGTAATTAGGAATGCTTGAAGTTCAAATGTTTTACTCTCCAACAGACAGTGATGAGGTTAACCTTTAGGCTGCCTATCCCTATGCATTCTAACTCCTGATGAGGAAATGTCAGAGCTCTCTCACCATTCTACTGCTGCAACGGAACACTTGCAGGAAAGTACATTTTCTGTTTTTTAAAGGTTGGGGTAAGATATCAAGAAAGCTGCAGTATAGCTCTCATGTAGATTTGTCTTCTTTCCTGGGGAAGTCCACAATTTAAGTTGTTGCTTACAGAAATGATACTCTGACCCAGTTTCCCTTTTTTACTAACATTGCAATGGAAGGCAGAAAAGAAACTGAGGGGGCTTAACCCATTTCTGGGCATCGCCTTAAAGCCAATTCAATTAAACCCATTAGCATCTTCACAGCTATAAGACCTACAAAGCCCAGAAAGACGTCTGTAGGTGAAATCAAGGAGTTGACTCTCAAATTGGAAAAAGGTTTATGAAAAGGAAGTGAAAGAGGTTGTATTTATAAAGCATTTCTCACAATCCCAGGATGATCTAAAGAGCTTTAATGCTAATCAAATAGCTTTGACCTGTATACTCTGTTCTAATGTTGAAAATAAAGTAATCAACATGTTATCAGCAAGATAACACCAACAGTAATGTGTTAAATTACCACTTATATGATGTTGTGTGAGGGATAATGATTTTGAAAATGAAAAACTCCACAGAGGTCAGTATGCTGTCACCAAGTCACCCTTTATTTACACATAGAGAGTCCTTAACAACAACCCAGCTCCCTCAGAGCCAGGTCTCAGACTGACAGAAAATCTCAGACACTCCTGTTCTTCCTTCAAATTTTTTTCGCTATTTTTTTCCCCACACTATCGCCTAATTGTGACAGTGCTTATTTTTTCCCCCAACACCCATGTTACGTGTGTGCAGGTGTAGGACGCAGTGAAGAATAACAAGTGTGTAAATCTTTACTTATATTCCACCACCAGGAAGAAACGAAACACCCAAGTGGCCAGTGACAAGCAGTGCCCTTCTCATCAAAGGGCAATGCTGTGTGAACAAACAGTGAGAGGGAGGGCAGGGATTAAATCAAAATAGAATTGGAGGGGGAAATAATACAATCCACTCCCTGCTGTGCCACCTCTCCCTGAACAGCTCAAGGGTGATGGTAGACACCACGTGCTCCTTCTCCAGGGACACCCAGGCTCTGACATAATCATGGAAGAGGGGCAGGCAATCGGCCCTAATGAAGCCCTCCATGGCCCGCTGCCTGGACCTGTTTATGGCCAGTTTGGCCAGGCCCAGGAGCAGACCTTCGAGGAGGTCCTCTGAGCTACCCTCCCCCTCTGCACCAGGTACCCAAAGATCAGGAGCGTGGGACTGAAGTGCAACGAGAAACAGAGGAGAAGGTTTTTCAGAAAATCAAAAAGGGAGTGCCAGCGCTCACACCCATGGTCCAGCAGGCACTTTAGGTCGTGGGGCAGAGGATCCCGCAGGAAGTACGGGACCTTGGGGCCAATGTGAAATTCCGTCCGGGCAACACTCTTTTTTTTCCTCTTTGATTTACCCCCACACTACCAACTAACTGCAGTAGTGCTAACACTCCTGTTCTTTTTTTTCAATTTTTTTTCTCTTTTTGTCTTTTACAGGAAAAAAGAGCAGAGTCCTTCACTCACACTGATCCAGCTCCCTCAGAGCCAGCACTTGGAGTGTCATGGAATGTGTAATTCTCCTTTTGTTTTCCTTTTTCTTACTACCCCACATTACCGCCTAACTGCGGTAGTGCTTATTTTTTCCCAGCGCCCATGTTGTGTGAGACGCAGTGAAAGACACAAGGTGCACAAATCTTTACTCAATTTCCACCACCAGGAAGAAACACCCAAGTGGCCAGTGACAAGCAGCGCCCTTCACATCAAAGGACAATGCTGTGTGAACAAACAGTGAGGGGGAGGGCAGGGATTAAATCAAAATAGAATTGGAGGGGGAAATAATGCACTCCACTCCCTGCGTGTTGGTGGACACCACGTGCTCCTTTTTCAGAGACACCCGGGCTCTAACGTAACCGCGGAAGAGGGGCAGGCAGTCGGCCCTAATGACCCCCTCCACAGCCCGCTGCCTGGACCTGTTTATGGCCAGTTTGGCCAGGTCAAGGAGCAGACCCACGAGGAGGTCTTCAGACATGCCCTTCCCCCGGAGATGGCAAATGAGCACCCCAAGGTGTATCCGGGCAGTGGATGAGAGGGAAGAGGTGGACGGTGTGCAACAACAGTTGATACAGGGCCCACCATTTTATGTCCCTAAAAGGGGTAAAACTGAAATTCCGGAGACAGCTCAGGTTGTGGGGCATGGGTTCATGGGGGAAGTACCGGACCTTGGGGCCAATGTGAAATTCCGTCCGGGCAACACTCCTGTTTTTTCCCAGAAAAGCTGATGCCCCTGTTTTTTTTCTCTTTTCTAATTTTTTTTTTCTCTTTTATTAACCCCAAACTACTGCCTAAATGCGGTAGTAATAACACACCTGTTCATTTGTTTCTTTTTTTTATACCCCCCCCCATTACCGCCTAACTGCAGTAGTGCTTATTTAATCCCCGCACCATGTTGTGTGTGTGCAGGTGTGAGACACAGTGAAAGACACAAAGTGCACGAATCTTTATTCAATTTCTACCACCAGGAAGAAAGGAAATGTAAATGTACCAGGCAGTGACTGGCAGTGTCCTTCACATCCTGTTTATTTTTTCAGTTCTCAGAGTGAACAGGTACCCCTGTTTTATTCCTTCTGCTCAGCCCCACACTACCGCCTGTGATAGTGCTTATTTTTCTTCAGCACCCGAACATTCCTGTTCTCTTTTTTCTTCCTTTGTGTGTGCAGGTGTGAGACACAGTGAAAGACGCAAGGCGTACGAATCTTTATTCAATTACACTCCTATTCTTTTACCCCCAGACTCCCCCCTAACTGTGGTAATGCTTATTACCCCCAGCACCCATGTTGTGTGTGTGCAGGTGTGAGACACAGTGAAAGACACAAGGTGCAAGAATCTTTATTCAATTACACACCAGTTCTTTTTTTTTTACAGAACCCCTGTCCCACCTGTTTATTTTAAAATTTTTTTTCTTTTACCCCACACTACCACCTAACTGCGGTAGTGCTTATTTATTCCCCCGCGCCCATGTTGTGTGTGTGCAGGTGTGAGACACAGTGAAAGACACAAGGTGCATGAATCTTTATTCAGTTTCCACCACCAGGAAGAAAAGACACACCCGAGTGGCCAGTGACAAGCAATGCCCTTCACACCAAAGGGCAATGCTGTGTGATCAAAACAGTGAAGGGGTGGGCAAGGATTAAATCAAGATAGAGTTGGAGGGGGAAATAATGCACTCCACTCCCTGTGGTGCCCACCTCTCCCTGAACAACTCCAGGATGTTGGTGGACACCGCGTGCTCCTTCTCCAAGGACACCTAGACTCTCACGTAACTGTGGAAGAGGGGCAGGCAGTTGGCCCTAACGACCCCCTCCACGGCCCGCTGCCTGGACCGGTTTATGGCCAGGCCCAGGAACAGACCCACAAGGAGGTCTTCAGACCTGCCCTCCCCCTTCTGTACCGGGTGTCCGAAGATCAGGAGCATGGGACTGAAGTGCAACCAAAAACAGAGAAAGAGGTTTTTGAGGAAATCAAAAAGGGAGTGCAAGCAAAAACACCCAATGTGTACATGGCCCACGGACTCCACAATGCCACAGTACACTCCTGTTCTTATCTGTCAGCCTGGGCTCCCTGATCGGACCAGCTTAACAGCCTTAGTGCACCCAGGGAATCTTGTTATAGTCATTACAGAAAATATCAGGAGAAATAATCAAGGTCTTTTCTCTGGGGTGGAACAGCTCAGGAGTCAAGGGCACATGTTTAGGGTGAGAGGGGAAAAATTTAAAAGGGACCTAAGAGGCAACTTTTTCATGAGTATATGGAATGAGCTGCCAGAGGAAGTGGTGGAGGCTGGTACATTTACAACATTTAAAAGGCATCTGGATAGGTATATGAATAAGAAAGGTCTGAAGGAATATGGGCTGGCAATGGGATGAAATTAGGTTAGGATAAGGATATCTGGTCGGCATGGATGTGTTGGACTGAAGGGTCTGTTTCTGTGCTGTACACCTCCATGACTCATAACTCTGCTACTGTCCTTGGAAAAGCACCAACAAATCTGATACATTCACCTGAAAAGGCAAACAAAGGTTTCCCATCGGATGCAGTGTAGCACTACTCCTTTGAAGTGGCAGCTTGGATTACACCTCAGTTTTTGAAGCAGTGCTGGATCCCACCATTGTCTGAATCAGAAATGAGAGTGATACCTTTGCCAACTGTACTGAAATAGTAATATTGTTCACTCAGCTTTACTAAATCCTTAGTGAGATTTTAATGGATATTAGACCTTGTTGGATGTCTGTTAGGTAGTTACCAACAGTTGATGTTTTAAACTGTAAAGTTCTACAGTTTAACAAAGCACCAACTTGATCTTGAAACATTTCACCACCATAATGAGTAAAAGGAATTGAGAAAAATATGGTAATTACAGTCAGCATGTTACTCTCACTGTACATTGAATGATAATTTCAAGCTCACCTCACTGTTCTTCAAATAGAGAGAAAGAAAATGGGAACCTATCCCAGAGCCCATCAGTCAAACATTACATGGTAATTTCCCAAGGCTGACCGGAACGCATCATGTTCAGAATAGTTTGGTTTTATTTGTTGATGCCAAGTGGAATCATGTAGGTCCCAATGGAAAGAAAATAAACAGAACTCAGATAACCCTGAGATCAAGGCTAATTGGATATACTCAGGGACTGCACTGGTATAAAACAATTCTCAATATTGCTGATACTTCCTGCTGTTATTCTGACTCCTCACTTGAAATGTGCCCAATCATAACTGTTTTACATTTCACTTTCAACTACAGGCAGAAAAAGTATACACTGAAAACATTATTAAGCATCTTTCCCAGCATCCTCCTGTGATTTTTTAAAAATCCTTGAACACTCATCACCTAAATGCAACTCTAAATTAGGGATACAATGTATAAAATCTTCAAGGAGAAAGTGAGGACTGCAGATGCTGGAGATCAGAGCTGAAAATGTGTTGCTGGAAAAGCGCAGCAGGTCAGGCAGCATCCAAGTAACAGGAGAATCGACGTTTCGGGCATAAGCCCTTCTTCAGGAATGAGGAAAGTTTGTCCAGCAGGCTAAGATAAAAGGTAGGGAGGAGGGACTTGGGGGAGGGGCGTTGGAGATGCGATAGGTGGAAGGAGGTCAAGGTGAGGGTGATAGGCCGGAGTGGGGTTGGGGCGGAGAGGTCAGGAAGGAGATTGCAGGTTAGGAAGGCGGTGCTGAGTTTGAGGGATTTGACTGAGACAAGGTGGGAGGAGGGGAAATGAGGAAACTGGAGAAGTCTGACACACTTTCCTCATTCCTGAAGAAGAGCTTATGCCCGAAACGTCGATTCTCCTGTTCCTTGGATGCTGCCTGACCTGCTGCGTTTTTCCAGCAACACATTTTCAGCTACAATGTATAAAACCCAATGTTCCAATGGCATGGATTCAAATCGCACTGGAACAGATGGAAGTCTTTAAATTCAATGAATAAATGTGGAATTGAAAATTAGTCTCAGTGATACTGATAATGGAATAATTAGCACACACATAACAAACCCACCTGATTCACCAATGCATTTTGAGGGAGGAAATCTAATGGCAATATCTGTTGGGCCTATAAGTGACTCCAGACCCACAACAAGGTGACGCAGTCCAAACTGTCCTCTCCAATGGCTTAGCAATCCACTCAATCCAATGCACATTAAGGAGTCAACAAACACTGGTCTTCTTATGCCCCACGCCCCAATGCAAATGTTTATAAGATATCATTTCCAACGTAGCTGCTGCTCAAAATCCCAACACAACAAAAACATTTGGAATATATTTTCCATAAACATTGACCCAAGCCCTGTCTTGTTCCTGTCTCACCCTCCTGTCCCTAACTGAATTTCTCAGTTACAGGTGCGGGTGCTTCCCTCCATCATTAAAAGGCCCCTAACAAAGCAAAGGCAAAAATGAAATCACTCAACCTGTGTGCCTGGAATGTCCCGTTCCATTCAGAACAGAATGTGACGGTACGGGAAACGCTTTGTTTCAGTAACACTAACCAACTGTGAGAGTAAACTAAATGTGCAATTCTCTTCGTGCCAAAGCTCAGGTCGCTGGGAAACCTATTTGCGAACTGACTTCAGGAATCCGTGGGAACCCCAGCGAGCAGGAGGGGGCAGCAAACGATGTGAAATGAAGCAATGAGCAGTAGCGGTAAAAGCAGAAGTTGTGGATTAGGGCTGTGTTCCCCTGGTCCGTACCCTTCACTGACGTTGCCTGATCTAATGTGTATTGCTGATCTGCTAGGTTCTTTGCTCAACTTTCTTCCAGCATTCTCACTTTGTGAATGTGACCACCTTCTCCATTGAAGTAAATGACACGCAGGTCCCTCTTCCCTCCACGGACACAGCGACATCTCAAAACTTCATTGATGCAATGCTACACCCAGGTGTTCGGTGTCACATTTCATAGAGAAGTATGTTTATGGACTTCTTGCTCAGTGTTGGCTGCAAATCATGGAGCAGTGCCATCTCTAAAGCAAAAATGACTCCTCTAAACCACCTCTGACTGGTTTTGTGGGAATACAGAATAGAGTTATACCGCCAGTAGGTCATGCCTCAGCGACTGCAAAGGAGCTATGTGTGTCCTGTCTTCAGAATAACTTGCACGGAGCTGGTAGTGCGCTCCCTCTGTCGGCGGGCTGTGACCTTGCCAGGGGTCACCCAGTGCTGTTTGCCGGGGAGCTGGAGAATCAGGTTCGCCTGGTGATTTCACAGCGTTGCTGGCCCACTCTGACTGGCAGCTCCGCCTGCACGGCGCTGTACTTTACCCGCATTTCTGTCTGAAACGCAGACGACATTTGGTCTTTGTTTCACTTTGAGGAGGCGGCAAGACCTTTGGCTCAGCGACACAGTCAAAGACGCATAAAGGATTTCTGAGCCTCATGGAAAGTCCCCTTTCTCCGCTTTCCTTGCTCCGTCTCCTTTTTTCCTCATCTCACTGCCTCCCTTCCCCATCCCTCGTTCTTTCTTTCAGTCTCCTCCTGCCTCCTCTCCCTCCCTCATTCCATTTTTGTTTTCCATTCTCCAGCTCCTGTTTCTCTTCCTCCTCCTTGCCATGTTCCCTGACCATTTTTCTCCCTTTCTGAAATCTTTCTCAGCCTCTGTTCTAAACAGATTCGAATTTGAGCCTGGGTCATCAGTCACCTATTTCACCAGAGGGGTCATTATGACTCAGACTAGTGGAATATAGAAGCACAGAAGGAAGACCATTATGCCTGACATTCTCCTATCTTCCACCACCCCATAAGCTTGTGCGCTTTTTTTTTTCACATCGCTATCTATTTCCCTTTTAAATGTCCCATTTAAACCATACTCTCAGGCAGTTCATTACAGACCAATACTACTTTGTGTAAAAAAAAAATCCCACATTGCTTTTTCCTCCTTTTGGCAAATACCTTAAATCTCTGACCTGTCATTCTCAATCACTTTACAACGAATAGTTTCTTTGGATTTGATTTGATTTATTATTGTCACGTGGGGAAATACCGTGAAAATTACTGTTCTGTGTACTACCCAGGCAAATCTTACATTACCTCAGTACATCAGGGTAATAGAACAGAGTGCAGAATATAGTGTTGCAGCTACAGAGAAGGTGCAGAGAAAGATCAACTCGATGAAGGGCTTTTGCCCGAAACGTCGATTTCGCTGCTCGTTGGATGCTGCCTGAGTTGCTGTGCTCTTCCAGCGCCACTGATCCAGAATCTAATATATGAGAGCTGAAAATGTGTTGCTTGAAAAGCGCAGCAGGTCAGGCAGCATCCAAGGAGCAGGAGAATCAGCAGGTCAGGCAGCATCCAAGGAGCAGGAGAATCGACGTTTCGGGCGAAGGGCTTATGCCCGAAATGTCGATTCTCCTGCTCCTTGGATGCTGCCTGACCTGCTGCGCTTTTCCAGCAACACATTTTCAGCTCTGATCTCCAGCATCTGCAGTCCTCACTTTCTCCTCTAATATATGAGAGGTCTGTTCAAAAGTCTGATAACAGCAGGAAAGAGGTTGTTCTTGAATATGTTGGTATAGAATTGTACAGCATGGAGATGGGTCCTTCAGCTGACTATGTTTTGCCAAACATGACGCCAAGTTAAATCAATCACTTCTGCCTGCCCTTAGTCCATATCCCTCAGTTTCTTACATACTCATGTGTTTATCTAAAAGTCCCCTAAATGCACCTATCGTATCTGCCTCCGTCACCACTCCGGCAGTGCAGTCCAGACTCCTACCATTCCCAATGTAAAAACCTTGCCCCTCACATCTCCTTTGAACATTCCCCTCTCACCTTAAATGGCCCCTAGTATTAAATATTTTAACTCTGAGAACAAGATTCTGACCCTATCTATGCATCTCATAATTTTAAAGACTTCTATCAAGTCTCCACTCAGCTTCTGACACTCCAGAGAAAACAACCCAAGTTTTTCTAGCCTCTCCTTATAGCTCTACCCTCTAATTCAGGTAGCATCCTGGTAAACCTCTTCTGCACGCTCTCAAAAGCCTTTACATCTTTCCTGTAATGTGGTGACCAGAATTGAATGTAATCCTCTCAGTGTAGCCTGACTGAAGTCTTACAAAGCTGCAATATAACATCCCTACTCTTGGACTCAATTCCCCAACCAATAAAGGCAATATGCCTTCTTTACCACCCTATCTACCTGAATGACCACTTTCAGGGAGCTATGCACTTGAACCTTAAGATCCCTATTTATACATAAATGCTGTTCAGGGTCCTGCCATTAACTGTATACTTTTCTTTAACATCTGATCTCCCAAAAGCAGCACCTCATTCTTACCTGGATGAAAATCTGCCTATAACTGCAACTGATCAATATCCCGCTATATCCTTTGACAAACTTCCACAGTATCCACATCTCCACCCGCCTCAGGCGACTGACTGTGTGGAGTTTGCACGTTCTCCCCGTGTCTGCATGGGTTTCCTCCGGGTGCTCCGGTTTCCTCCCACAGTCCAAAAGATGTGCAGGTAAGGTGAGTTGGCCATGCTAAATTGCCCGTAGTGTTAGGTAAGGGGTAAGTGTATGGGTGGGTTGCGCTTCGGCGGGGCGGTGTGGACTTGTTGGGCTGAAGGGCCTGTTTCCATACTGTAAGTAATCTAATCTAATCTAATCCACCGATTTTTATATCATTTGCAAATTTACTCATCCAGCCACCTACATTTTCATCAAAGTCATTTATATATATCACAAACAGCAGAGCTCCCAGTACAGATCCCGGCGGAACACCACTAGTCACGGACATCCAGCCAGAAAGATACCCTTCCAACACCACCCTCTACCTTCAGTGGGCAAGCCAACTCTGAATCCATGCAACCAAGTCACTGTAAGGGTGAGCTTACCCTGAAGGACCTTGTCAAAAGCCTTACTAAAATCTATGTAGACAACATCCACTGCTCTACCTTCATTGATCACCTTGGTCACCCTCTCAAAAAATTTCAATCAAGTTAATAAGACATGACCTCCCTGCACAAAGCCATGCTGACTGTCCCTAATTAGGTCATGCTTTTCAAAATGCATGTAAATCCTATCCTTAAGAATTCTTTCCAATAGCTTCCCAACCACTGTTTTGAAACTCACCGGTCTATAGTTTCCTCGATTATCCATATTTCCCTTCTTGAATAGCAGAACAACATCAGCTACTCACCAGTCCTCTTGGACTTCTCCAGTGGATAGCAAGGATACAAACATCTTTTTCGAGGCCCCAGCAATCTCCTTTCTTGCCTTTCTCAATAACCTAGAGTAGATACCATCAGACCTGGGAATTAATGCTCTTCAAGAAACCCAACACCACTTTTTTCTTGATCTCAAAATGCCCTAGCATATTAGCATGTTCCACACTAATCTCACTATTCTCCATATCCTTCTCCTCCTGTGTGAATACCAATGTACTCATTTAGGTTCTCACTCACATTGTCTGCATTCAAGCACAAATTCCCTCCTTTATCCTCAAGTGGTCTTATCATCTCTCTATTTATCCTCTTGTTTAAATATGTTTTCAAACTTTTGTATCTTCTGCCCAATGGAAGAGGGTGGAAGAGAGTATAACAGGTAGATGGATTGAGTGATTTATTATTGCTACATGTCCCAAGATACAGTGCTGTCTTTGTTCAGACATTTCAACTTCAGTAGATTCAGTGAAAAGTGTTGTTTTGCATGCCCTATAGCACATTGTACCATAGAAAATGTGTCAGGGTAGCACAACAGAGTGCAGAATACAGTGTTACAGCCATAGAGAAGGTGCAGAGAAATCAGCATTAACATTTGAGAGGTTTGTTTAAAAGTTTGATAAAAACAGGAAAGAAGCTTTTCTTCAATCTACTTGTACGTGTATTCAAAACTTATATATCTTCTGTCCAACGGAAGAAGGTGGAAGATAGCATAATGCTTTCGATCATCTCCACCCCATCACCATTGATAGAGACGGGGGTATGCCCTCCACTCTGCTTCCTGAAGTCAATGGCCAACTCCTTCATTTTGTCGCCAATGATAGAGAGATTGTTGCCTTTACACCATGCCGCTAAACACTCAGTCTCTTTCCTGTACTCTGTCTCGTCATAGTTTGAGATCTGACCTACAATGGTGGTATCATCAGTAAACTTTTAAGTGCAGTTGATGTGGAATTTAGCCAAACAATTGTGAGTGTATAAGGAATATAATAAGGGATGGAGTATGCAGCCTTGCAGGGCACCAGTGTTGAGGTTAATGGTGGAAGGAGTATTGTTGCCTATTCTTACTGATTATGGGTCAGGCAGTCAAGGATCCAGTCATAGAGGGGGGAGCTGAGACCTAGGTCTCAGAGTTTAGACATGAGTTTGTTTGGAGTTATGGTGTTGAAGACAGAACTGCAGTCAATAAGTAGGAGCCTGAAGTAGGTGTCTTTGTTGTCCAGGTGTTCCAGAGCTGTGTTCCACGGGCAGGGAGATGGTGTCTGCTGTAGACCTCTTGTGCGGTAGGCAAATTGCAATGCATCAAGACAGTTTGGTAGGCTAGAGTTGCTGTGAGCCATGACTAACCTCTCGAAGCACTTCATAATTATGGAGGGCAGAGCCACTGGACAGTAGTCATTGAAGCACAGTGCATGGTTTTTCTTTGGCATCTGGATGATGGTGGTCTTCTTGAAGCAGGTGGGGAATTCAGAACATATAAAGGAGAGGTTAAAGATGTCTGTGTATATCCTGTCAGCTTGTCCACACAAGACCTGAGTGCATGGCTGGGGGAACCCATCCAAGCCAGTCGCTTTCTGTGGATTCACTGTCAAGCAGGCCAGTCTAATGTCTACAGCAGTGACCATGGGTACAACTGCATCCGAGGCTGTTGGGAAAGGTGACCTTCTGGTCAAAGCAAGCACAGGATGCATTGAGCTCATTGGGTAGGGATGTACTGTTACCTGCAAAACTGTTTGACTTCGCTTTATAGCCCCTTATGTCGTGCAGACTTCCCAAGTTTCTTCTAATTTTCTCAGTGCAGATCCCTCATGTTTTGAATATCCCTATTAGGCCTTAGACTTCTCCAAGGAAAACAGCCCTAACGTTTCCAATTTATTCTTCTAACTGAAGTGCCTCATCACTGGAGATATTGTCATGAATCTTTTCTGCACTTCAAAGCCATGACATCCTTCCTAAACTGGATGCAATACTCCAGGTAAGGATAAACTATCTCATACAAGCTCAACATAAGCTCCTTGCTCTCACATTTTATGCCTATATTAATTTAAGCCTAGAATACTGTATACTTTATTAACTGCTCTTTCAACATTTCCTGCTACTCTTAATGACTTCTAAAAACATGTCTAGGTCCCTCACTCCTGTACATCCTTCACATATGTATCCTTTATCCTGTAGTCTCTCCATGTTCTTCCCATCAAAATGAATCAACTCACATTTCTCTGCATTAAACTTAATTTGCTACTTATCTACCCATTCCACCAACTTGTCTATTTTCTTCTGAATTTCTATATCTTCCTTACAGTTTTCAATGCTTTCACGTTTTCTACATCCACAGACATCAAAGCTGTGCCCTGTACACCAAAGTCTAAGTCAGTAAGGTATCAGGCCGATCATGGGTCCTAATACTGACTGCTAGCAGTTGTCACTGGCTCATTAGAACACTGGCTCATTTTTTTTTACTTAGGTGACTGAAAATATCTCTCACACTATTGAGATCACTAGCTTTAGTTCAAGGGATGAACAGTGGAGCCCTTAATGTATTAGGTATTGGCTTGTTCAGGTAAGCATTTCTGAGTAGCAAGCAATTGTATTGTACTAATAACCTAACAATTCTTGTATATGTTTTAATATTTTCAAAATGCAAATCTACATGATGGCAAAAATCATTCATAAAACAGTATTTCATTTTGGTATCGGTCTTTTTCACTTATCCTTCATATTAGATCTATAGAATTTACAGCCCAGGTTTTCTCCAACCTCTCTACTGAGTTTGCTGATTAAACTCCCCTTCTGTTAGCATATTTCACAGTGCTAACTTTTGAATAAACATTGTTACCATATTTCAGAATTTTGATATTCAAAGGGGCTCAGTCACAGCACCAGGGTCCCAGATTCAATTCCAGCCTTGGGCGACTGTCTGTGTGGAGTTTGCACATTCTCCCCGTGTTTGCGTGGGCTTCCTCCCAGTGCTCCGGTTTCCTCCCACAGTTCAAAGATGTGCTGGTCAGATGAATTGGCCATGCTAAATTGCCCATTGTGTTAGCTGCATTAGCCAGAGGGAAATGAGTCTGGGTGGGTTGCTCTTCAGAGGGTCGGTGTGGACTTGTTGGACCGAAGGGCCTGTTTCACGCTGTAGGGAATCTAATCTAATCTAAAACAGTAGAATGGTGTAAATTTACATCACGGAAGGTGGTCAGTAAACCAATCAACAATGCTGGCTCTCCAAAAATAGTTTGAATTTGGTCCCTTTTTCTTTCTTTTCTTCTTATTGTGCACATGCATATTTATTATTAATGATTCACTCACTTATAAAAGCCTGATACTTACAGGACATCACATGCAATAACAACTCTCTGCATTAGACCAACTTTCCAGCCTGAAACATTCAGCTGGCCTTGCTCACGAGAAGAATTTAAGAAGTCTGAAGTAACAAGAAATGTCATGGAAATGATCTGCACAATACAACATAAAGTGTTCAACATAGTTTCCATAATTATTATCGTATGAAATATGTTGATACAACAATGATTGGAGTAAAGGAATTAATCACCCTTTACGTTTGGAATAATATTCATTCATTAGCCTTTGAATATATTACAAATGGAAGTCAATGGGTATTTTGGTTAGTGCAAAACGAAACTACACTTTTCTAAGTGAATGTATTTATATCTCATATGAAACAAGATCAATGGAATAAACATGCTTTTTAATTTTCATAAGGCTATTCAAATCTTGCTATGTATTAATACATAATTTAGATCTTGTAAGTACAAAGTAAATATATCACAATGATAGATTGGACATTTGATGCCATAGTACATTGTCTAAAACTGAGACAATCATGTTGAAGTCTGCTGCATTCAGAATTCCTGTTAAAAACAATGGGTAGAGACACAAATTCGTGGGAAATGTGTTTGTTTATTTATATACTCAGATCAATATCTTCGATCCACATCTCTCCAATTTTCTATTATTCAAAGGAATACAATAAGAATAAAGTCACCACAATTCCCTTTCCCCAACCAAGGATAAAAGACTAGAGCAGATTTAATTACCTTCTTCCTAGACTTTGGGAGTTCCTTCAGAATCATCTTCAATTTCAGATTTGTGATGAATCTCCTGATCACTTTGATATTGTTCTTCATACCCTGCACTGTAAGGGTTATACATATGATACTGATCATAAGCTGTTGTCGCATCATTAATATCATTTTCATAAGGACATGGTATTTCAAGGTCTGGATCACAGATGATTTCATAACGGCTAGTGTCACGGAAATCCACATCTCTGTCAGTAACAGCAAATCGTTGCATGCGGCATTCAAAGTCACAGTCAGAATCTGGCTCATACAAATCTTCGCTTTCATTGCGACAATTGGAATCATGGTATGGGTCGCAATCTTCTTGGTGTTTTTGGTCATCATCATGAGGTTGAGAAGTATGACAGTCTGGATCGTAGTCAGGGTTACAATTGTGTTCTGACTGACGAGATTCTGTTGCCACTCCACTACAATAAGGGTCATATGGATCACACACTTTTGCATTTGTTTGTTCATAGATCTGGGAGAATTCATTACCACAGTTAGGGTCATTATCGGGGTTACACTCAAACTCCATCTGCTTTTGACAGCTTGAATCATAATTTGGGTCACAATCTTCTGTGGCTCCTCTGTTTTGCACTTCCTCATGAATCTGAGATTGCGAACTGTCACAGTAAGGGTCAACATTAGAATCACAGTTCTCTGTTGCTGTTCTTTCTTGCTGTCTGGCTCGATATAGGGAATAATAACATTCAGGATCTGTGTGTGGATCACAATTCTCTGAGGCTGTTCTCTCCTGTTCCCTAGCTCGATATCGGGAATAACACTCGGGATCTGTGTGTGGATCACAATCCTCTGAGGCTGTTCTTTCTTGTTCCCTATCTCGATATCGGGAATAACATTCGGGATCTGTGTGTGGATCACAATTCTCTGAGGCTGCTCTCTCCTGTTCCCTAGCCCGGTATCGGGAATAACACTCGGGATCAGTGTATGGATCACAATTCTCTGAGGCTGTTCTCTCCTGTTCCCTAGCCTGGTATCGGGAATAACATTCGGGATCTGTGTGTGGATCACAATCCTCTGAGGCTGTTCGTTCTTGTTCCCTATCTCGATATCGGGAATAACACTCGGGATCTGTGTATGGATCACAATTCTCTGAGGCTGTTCTCTCCTGTTCCCTAGCCTGGTATCGGGAATAACATTCTGGATCTGTGTATGGATCACAATTCTCTGAGGCTGTTCTCTCCTGTTCCCTAGCCCGATATCGGGAATAACACTCGGGATCTGTGTATGGGTCACAATTCTCTGAGGCTGTTCTCTCATGTTCCCTAGCCCGATATCGGGAATAACACTCGGGATCTGTGTGTGGATCACAATCCTCTGAGGCTGTTCTCTCCTGTTCCCTAGCCCGATATCGGGAATAACACTCGGGATCTGTGTATGGGTCACAATTGTTTGTTGCTCTTCTTCTGTCACAATAAGGGTCATGTTCCGGATCACAGTTTCTGTAGTTTTCAGGAACATGATTACGTTCTTCGTTTCTATGACAGTTGGGGTCATGAGGGTCACAGTTATCATCTGGCTGAGATTCATGAATGGGATAACAGTCGGGGTGGTAATAGAGATCACAATCATAACCTTCCTTTGTCTTCCCTTTGTACATGGATTGTGGCCTCCGACAGTCACGATCGTATTCAGGATCACAGTCACGATCTTGAATACTTTGGTCAATGGATTTTACATTTCGTCTACAGTTGGGGTCACGATAGGGATCACATTTAAATTCACGTCTACCACCATATACAGCCCTATCAGAACTACAGTAAGGGTCATACCTGGGGTCACACTCAGAATCTGATGCAGGCTCATCTTTCGGATGATATGCCAATTGACAGTTATGATCATAATATGGGTCACAGTCATACGGGTGTTTATATGCAGCCAGGGTGGAGTGGCAGTATGGGTCCTTGGCAGTGTCACAGACAGGGTGTGGAGCATGTGCTTCTTTCTTTGTTCTTGGAAAGCAGTTAGGGTCTGAGTATGGATCACATGATTGCTTTAAATAGGCAACCAGTACTTGACAGTGTGGATTGTTTGGATCATATGGATTACAATACTGGTTTACTAACTGAGCGTATTGGGCATAACTATAAGGTTGTTGATTACATTTTGAATCATAACGGGGATCACAGGCATATGCTGATGACGTGTGCTTATAATATGAATCAGGGTCGCAGTTGCGATCTTTATAGGGGTCACATGATTGAACCTTGACTCTGCAGTTGGGGTCTTTGTATGGGTCACACTGCTCTGGTCTGCAGTATGGATCTTTCTGCGGATCACAGGGGTACCTTTCTGCTCTTCCATATGCATCTTTCTGGGTTTCAGAGGGGTATTTATCAGTTCTACAATAAGGATCCTTCTGTGGATCACAGGAGTACCCTGCTGCTCTACAATAAGGATCTTTCTGTGGATCACAGGAGTACCCTGCTGCTCTACAATATGGATCTGTGTATGGGTCACATTGCTTCTGAGTGTAGGCTGCTTGCTTGTGGGGAAGAGTTGGCTGACAATCAGGATCTTTTGTTGTGTCACATTCCTCTTCTCGCAGACGCTGCATATATGCTTGATATGCCTGATGGGACTGATCTCTGCTCTTGTCCTGAAGATAGTGTAGATAAACTTTGTCCATTTCATATACCTGGAATCAATACAATTACAATGACAAATAACTGAGGCTGCTGAAGTTTGGTACATTTTAATCCTTTCTAATAACTTAAAACTACTATAAAATAGTTCTTAATTCTTCTCTGACAAATTGCAATTTATAATTTTCTTATTTTTCACTTTATTTTTAATAATGTCTGATGCATTATTCCTCAACTTGGACTTTCAATTGTGTTTCTATTTCTCTGAAGCCAGTAACTGGAAGTAAATGAGAATATTTGTAAAATTGACTTGCCTATTTCACCTTCTCTTTCAATTGTGAAGCTTTTCATCTGGCTGAATTTGGCAGCCCAGCTGAGACTGGGGAACCACTATGTTGCAGTTAGAGTATTCAACCTGAAGAGGGCCTTTCTATCCATTCTAGGTACGCTTGGAAAGGAGAAGCTTTATGGCGATCCAAATTAAATTTGTAAAGTTTTACAAGGAATTAATGAAGTTAATCCAATCAAATTGTTTGCTAAGATAAAAGACTGAAATAATTAGGAAGATGTCATTCAAAACTAAGAACTAAGAGCAAAAAGCCAAGGTTTCTCATCTCAAAGATCCCTCTCTAGCAGCATCTTGGGTCTACCTACAGCACATGGACTTCAGCGGTTCAAAAAGACAGCTTACCACCACTTTCACAAGGGCAATTAGGGTCAGGCAATAAATGCGAGTTTTGAGAAGACTTGTAGCTCAGGTTGAGGTTCTGGATTTAAGTTTGCTTGCTGAGTTGTAGGTTCGTTTTCAGACATTTCGTCACCCTACTAGGTAACATCATCAGTAAGCCTCCGGTGAAGGAATGTCTTAAATACAAGCCTCCCCTTAATAACCCACTAGCCAAAAGAATAGCAGAGCAAAGCGGCTGCAGAATGCTCAGACAAATGATTAACGATGCCCAAAACAGACTCTATAAATACAACGAGGAAATTTCACGCCAAAAGATTTTACTCACTAATGCAACGGACCATGAGTGGACAGATAGAGTACAATGAGGCATAGACATTAGACAGCAGCAAACACAGGAAACAAAAATCTAGACCTGCAGAAAAAAATCTAAACAAACTCATACAAAATAGCAACACAGACAACACAGAAGCATGGTTAAGAACCTTATCTGACTGATCCTTAATAGACACCAAAAAAAACGTCTTAGTAAGAGGATTAAGTTATAACTTCTGGAATACGGACAAGAAAGATTTTTTAGCAGCATTAGAAGCAATACTGAAAGAAAATGAACTCACAGAAGAAACTCAGCAAACCATCAGACAGACAGTCGCACCAACATTAAGCAAGAATAAAGAAGGATTCACACTCAGTACACAAGAAAGGAAAGCAGAAGGACTCAAAAAAGATAAAAACATCATTATCCTACCTGCAGACAAAGGATGCTTGACAGTCATTCTAAATCGAAGAGACTACATTGAGAAAGCAAACGCACTGCTTGCAGGTACTGACAATTACCAACAGGTGGCAACAGACCTGACCCCACAACTAGAGAACCGAATGACAGCCTTACTCAAAAACTTCAGAAATCTGGAGAATTAAACAGGACAGACTTCCAAAAAAGGAAACAAGATGGATCCAACACACCACGCTTCTATGGATTACCCAAAATTTACAAACCAGGAGCCCCCCCCCCTCAGACTCATAGTCTCACTACCTGGAACATCAATTTACAGATTGGCCAAGGAGCTAAACCAAAGACTAAAACACTTAGTAGGAGACTCACACCACTCCATCCACTCCACCCAGAATTCCTGAACACCATCAAAGAAACCAGTATAGAAGAGGATGAAATAATGGTCTCCTTTGACGTAACAGCCCTGTTCACATCCATCAACATCAAATTGGCCAAGGACAACACTGTCTACACTATTAGAAGAACCAAAGACATATACATCAAACACCACCAACTACATGAGCAAGGACAAAATTGTCAAGCTAGTGGACCTATGCCTTCCCACTCACTTCACTTTCAACAACAAAACCTATAAACAAACCAATGGAACATCATGGGATCTCGCAGAGGAAAATCACCTATACAGCATATTCAAAAAGAATGGGTACCCAATGAACACAGTTTGCTGCTTTCTCAGCAACAAACCCAAACAAGCAGACAAAACACACCCCAAAACCCTAGCCACTCTCCGCTACATCTCAGAAATGTCTGCGAGACTACTCAGACCCTTTGGCATCATAGTAGCCCACAAATCCACCAACACACTAAAACAGCAGCAAATTAATTTAAAAGACCCTATATAGACAACAAGTAAAACTAATGTTATTTACAAAATACCTTGCAAGAACTGTAACAAACACTACATTGGACAAACAGGCAGAACACGAGCCACAGGATACATGAACATCAACTAGCCACAAAAAGACATGACCCACTATCACTAGTACCCTTACATGCAGATGAGGAAGGACATCACTTCGACTGGGACAGCACATCCATCCTAGGACAAGCCAAACGGCGATATGCACAAGAATTCCTAGAAGCATGGCATTCCAACTTGAACTCTATCAACTCTGATTTGGACCTCATCTATCACCCTCTATGATAAAGAAAAAGGAATGACATCACCCACCCAAGGAACCCTAACCACATAAATAGAAAGCAGTACATAACACCAATGCCTCACTGGAGGCTCAGAGATGATGTCACCTAGTATCGTGATGAAACATCTGAAAACGAACCTTGCAGCTCAGCGAGCAAACCAACATTCAAATGCTGGTCTGGCCAGTGACATCCATGTCCCATGAGTGATTAAAAATATTGCAGAATAAATTACCAAGAAGGACCATTAGAAAGTTCAGATCAAATGCATTCAAGAATCAATTAGAAACTAATATGGAGAGAAAAGGAATCGAAATATACGATAAGATGAAACAAAAGGATTTACTTGTTGTCACAGAGGTTAGCAATACTTCTCAAAATGTTATTCTTCATGTTCACCTGAAGATCATTTCTGTTAAATTACAGGCAAATTCTATACAAAGATTAATTTTGTTTTCTATCAAAAGGTTACCTATGAACTGTCAGTATGGCTTGCATTGGACAAGACAACATGTCAATGAAGTCCATTAAAGTTACTATGTGCATTTAGTTTAAATAGACCTATATGGTCATTTGGCTTAAGGTAATTCACTGGACCAGAATTTTCACAGGCCACCTTGTGGCATCTGCCATTAGTTTAACTTGTGTCTGTCCCATTCAAGGTAATGCCCAAGTGTTGCTAAAAATGCAGAGAGCAGATAAAAATACAGTAAGAGAAATAAGGCATCTGAGACTTGAGTGACCAATGTATCTCCTTCACCTAAGAAATCTAAGAAGGATTTATTTGTCTTGAAGGAAATACAACATAGTTTTACAAGAATGATAACTTTACCCTGGAAGTCCAGGTATGAGGCTACATTAAACAAATTTGGACCATTTTCTCTAGAACTTAGAAGGCTAAGGAGTGATCTTGAAGTCTTCAATATCTTAACAGGAAAAGACACTGTAGAGAAAGATCAACTATTTTCATTGGTTGGGGATTCTAGAACTAAGGGGCATAGTCTGAGAATGAGGGCCAGACTATTCAGGAGAGATATTAGGAAGCACTTCCACACACAAAGGGAAATCTCTTCCTGCAGTGGATGCAGATTCAGTTATTAGTTGTAAATCCAAATTAGATAAATTTTTGTTCTGCATAGGTATTAATGGATTTGGGCCAAAGGGAGGCATATGGAGTTAGGGTCACAGATCTGACATGATCTCACTGCATGGTGGGACAGGCTCGTGTTCCTACTTGGGTAATAGACACTGAAAGGACTAAGAAAGGAGAAGGAATGTAAGTGGATGAATTCAATGTTTAAATAGGTGCAGCAAGAAATAAAGAGCTCAATATTGTCATATTTGGGCTTGGTGTCAATTTCAATGAGTTTTGTGGATGGTTTCTCTCTATGACACCCAGCAAGATTTCCTGCCATATCATCCCAAACCGACCTCATTAACTATCTACAACATCGCTATGGCGACGGTTTTGCCTGATGATCGCCCAACTCCACTGCTCACTGTAACCGGAAAAACTCACTACTGCTGGAAGATTCTGGAATAGGCTGCCTTCCCCGGCATTGGCATGATCTTTAAAAGCCTGTACTGCACAAGGACAAGTGCTGTCAGGGTGGAGCTCCTCTGTGTGGTGACTACGTTTGTCCCAGATATGGCAGAGAGGGGCATATTGGCACCTCACTTTGTGGACGGTCCTGATGGACAGGGTGATGCACAGAAAGGTCATTCACTTCCTCTAGAGTAGGCACAGGAGGCCAGGGGGTCTGGGCCCAGGTTGCAGCTAGGTCAGTGCAATCTCAGCCTTCCGGAGAAAGGCACAGCAGTATAGGAAGAAAGTCAATTGCTGTCTTCAATCCACCAGGGTAAGCAAGCCTCCATCCTCTCCCTGCTACCTCACTCTATCTCTGTTTTGGTACCCACTTCCCACCAAGTCTCATGCTGCACCACTCTCTGTATTGCATGTAAGAATTCCACTACTCACTCTCGCTTAGACGGATATCCGATTCCATTAACACTGCATGCTGTCTGTGCTACCTACTCCCTCCCTCAGGACAATTCACCACTTTTCCCCCAGTGCCACCAGTACTAACAGTTGTGTTACCTCTTTCATCTTGCTCAATCTCTACTTTTCTCTCATTCCGGAAAAGAACAGCTGCAGTAGAGCAGAAACAACCAGCGTGGGTGGTGTAAGGCCCAACATCTCTGACTCCTGCTACGTTACGAGGAGAGGACTCTGACCCTGACCTCCCCAAGTGGTTGACTAACTGTGCCCAAGACTGATAACGGAGGCTGTCCTTGACTTACTGTCCCAGGACTCTGTGACAGTGGGCTGATTCACTTGACATGACTGAGAACTGCTGACAATCATAATAAGCATCCTGATTTGTGTCTGCACTAAACGGCCAGGCGAAACTGTTGTAATGAGAACCTGGCAGCTCTGGCTGAGAGGTCAAAGCACTAAAAGGCAAGGCAGGAATATTGTAAATGTCTGGGTAGGCTGAAGATGAGTGAGCAGTAAAGGAGCAAGTAAGAGCTCTGAAGTTCAGTCTGGTCTAATCCATGAGCTGGATGCCTTTCTCTGCACACAAAGCATTCTTACAGGCGCATTTCAATGAGGAATTTGGTGCCAGAGAGATTGGTCAATACATATTTGACATTCTCTTTCACAGAAATACTTGATACTTACTCCTTCATTAAATCCAATATCGAGAAAATGCTGGTACGCATTCCAGAAATCTGGGTCTTGTTGAAACTGTTTTGTATGTCGTTTAGAGCGTTTCAATTTGCTCAAGAAGTTTGTTGCTTCTTTGGGTTCCACGGTAACTTTCTGTTCATCAACTGGAGGAAACAGAAAATGGTGGAAATGGTTTAAATCCAAGCTGCTAATTTCTCTGTAGGCTTACAGGAGTGAAGAAGGCTGCAATGCTATAGAGGAATTTGAAACATAAGATAAAAATTTATGGTATTGTCAGATAAAGAGCCATCGAAGTTTAGCAAGCATCAGGTCCACACCAGCCATCCAGTCAACTGAACTTGCATCACCATGAATTGGCATTGCATCCATCTCCACAACATTCACTGCCTCCCTTGTTCACTGGCAGAATCACTGTCCCACCTGATGAGACCTATCCCTCAAGAGCAACCATCTGACCTACATGTAATTCCAGACAGCATGCACTCGGCCTTGGCCTTATCCCCAGGATTCAAGGGAATGGATCCCAGACTCTGATAGGACAGCGTGACTGACCATGGCTGACCTCCAGGACTAAAATCAGATAAGTTCCTTGAATGATTGTGAAAGTGCCCCTTGATTGACTACGGTCCCCTTCACTCCTCAAGGGACAGTGTCCCTTTGGGCTTTTACACTTGGCCATTTGGTTGAAAAACATGCAGGATGCTTGCTACAGGCTGCTGACACCTGTTGCAAGTGAGATGTTGATATAGTATAGTGCCACATAGTGACATTTGCAACCTCTTATCTGACTGGGAGATGAACTGTTCAGTGCTTTATCATCACAAGCTGCCTGCCTATCCCTTTGCACTAAGAAACACCAAATCATCAAAGTTGGTAGCCTGTGACTGAGCATTACAGACCCTGTGTGTTAAGGTAGCACTGCAAAGCCCAAAGACACTGACAGCCCAGAAATTGGCACTGAAGTGTGAACAAAGAAAGCAATATGATATATACAAATTGCTGGCAGCCTCCAAGTATGTGATGAACTGAGTAAGTACTCAGAAAGTAGGCCAAGAGCTGTCAGTTGCATGTCTCCATGTGAGCTCAAAGATATCCTGTGTAGATGCACAAGATGCATGAGAGTCCCTGTACGCAAAATCAGAGCCATAGGGTTCCCTGAGCACCAAGGAATGTGTTGAAGGCCTGAAATGGTAGGAGTTGGTCTAACAGCAGGCATGATGATGTGGGGCAGGTGATGGTGTTCAAATGCTGAGTTGAGTAGACGGAAGTATAGAGGAGGATGGTGGACCATGCAGAGATGTTGTTGTGAAGAAACAGGTGACCATGACAAGTTTTCACTCAGCTGCAGGCATTTGCTGTGACTTTGATATACACTGGAGACTTGTGCTATTTAGTTTCTTGGTGAAAAGATAAAGATTGGATGTAGCTTCTAAATAAGGTAAGTTGGTGCTTTAATAAGATGCAAATACATAGAGATAAGGTAGTCACCATGCATCGACAAGATTCCTTTCAAGGCTTGAGGAGTAAAATTGAGAAAATTATTCTCAACATCAATAACTTATTCTTACTAAATGCAAATTAAACACAGTCAGTTACTATGATTGAAAAAATGATTTAATTTTAAAAGATACTAATTTAGAGAAATAAGGAAGGCTTCCTGAAGCAATCAATCAAGACAACTAATCCAGCTAATCGTTGAACCATATAAATCAGATTCGATCCTTGTAATAAAGGCAAAATATTGCTGATACTGCAGATCGGGAATAAGATCAGAGCATGCTGGAGAAACTCAGCAGGTCTGGCACCATTTATGGAGAGACAGTTAACGTTTTGAGTCCAATGACTCTTCTTTGGAATTGGAGGGTGCTGGAAAATGATTTTCTTTATACTGTTGACAAGCAGCAGAAGGAGGAAGATGTTGAGTGTGCCCAGACCAAAAGACAAAGGAGTGCTAATGGTTAGAAAGGAGGGCTTGAAAGGCAAAATAAGTGCTAATGGTAGGTGTGAATAATCAAAAACAGGTTAGCTTTGCTGAGAGCAAACCCATACAAACAAGACACTTGAAGGAGGAAGGGATCAAAATGGAGGACAATATTTATGTCCTGAAGTTATTGAACTCAATTTTGAATCTCCAAGTTGTTAAATTTCTAAACATAAAATGAGATGCTGTCCCTCCAATGTCCGTAGGGGTTCACTGAATCCCTGTGTTAGGCCTGGGAGGGAAAGGTTTACATCCTAATCTAACTGCTGGTTGTTGAATGACTACAGCTAGGTTCATGTTCAGCACAACCTGCCAGACTTGGATGTCAATAGATTTTTTTTTGTCTTGGCAGATGTTACATGAAAGTAGACAAGCTTGGCTGTGATTTCACTCCATAGTTAAATAACAAACCCAAAACTGACCTTTCATGAGTACACATGAATATTGGGTGGGTCACCAGAGGAGGCCAGACAACTAGAGACCATATCACAGCAAAAGAAAAACTAGCTTCAGAAGAGGAAATATGCCAGCTGCTAACTTCAGATCTAGAAATCCTGTTTGTTTCTGATTGATCTATGGAATGTGGATATTGCTGATAAGGCTGGCATTTGGTGCCCATTCTGGATTGCACAGAGGGCATTTAACCATTAGCCACATTGCTGCAAGTCTGAAACCACATGTCGACCAGACCAGGTATGGTTTGCAAAATATCTTCCCTAAAGGACATTAGTGACCCAGACAGGTTCATATGTCTATCACGGTCACCATTAGGCCAGCTTTTAATTCTGGATTGTTCTTGAATTCAATTCAAATTCCAGCATCTGCCATGGTGGGATTCAGACCATTGTCCCCAGAACACTATCCCAGGGTTCTGGATTACTTAAACCAATGACATTATTACTATGCCATGCCACCCTTCCCTGTTTTAGCCTGGCATTTTACAGCATGTCATTTTTAAAATGAAAACATTCAAGTGCATTGCTAAATCCATCAAATTAACCGTGGCCCATTTAAAATAATGTTACTAATAGTAACAATAATGTTAATTTTAAAAAATCAAAATAAGAAACGGAAAAATAAAAACACAACAAGAGTATAGGAGCTGGGATTTCTTTCTGTACAAGAGCTTGGTAAGGCCACATTTGGAGTACTGAGTGCAGTTCTGGTAACTCTATTATAGAAAGGATATCACTAAAGGAGAAAGTGTGCAGAAAAGATTTACTCGGATGCTGTCTGAACTGGAAAGTTTGAGTTTATAAGGAGAGGTTGGATAGGCTGGGACGTTTTTCATGGGAACATAGGAGACTGAGGGGTGACGTTATAGAGATTTATAAAATCATGACAAACATACATAAGGTAGATAGCCAATAGTTTTTCCCCATGGGGAGGGCATCTAAAACTAGAGAGCATAGTTTAAGATGAGAGGCGAGAGATACAGAAGAGTCCAGAGGGGCAATTTTTTCACAGAGAGGGTGGTGAGTATCTGGAACTGACTGCCATAGGTAGTAGTGAAAGTGAATACAATTTTGTCATTTAAGAACCTTTCAGACAGGGATGGGATAGGTGTGGAGGGATATGGACCAGACGCAGGCAAATTGTGAAAACTGGGTGACATGGGCAGGTTGGGCCGAAGGGCCTGTTTCCATGCTGTAGGCCTCTATGACCCCATGACTCTACCATAAAAGTTAAATGCATATCGATTTTTCTTTAGATTTTATTGCTGCCCATCCCTGAAGACAATTACTCAGGTTAAAGGGCTGATTTTTGGTTACTACCATTCTTCAACTACCTTAACCAAGAATGATTGCTTTTCACGTTTGTGCTCAGAGGTTATCAGCAGCTATTTGGCCTTCAATGGGAGGGTGCAGTGGAAGGGGAGGAGTGGCTTATGGATAGGAGTACTGCAGAAGGATGACATGTACTAAATTTATTTCCAGCACGAGTTACGTGATATTGAACAGGTGCAGGAATCCTGGTCAACATTTTCCTCTGTGAGTGTATAGAGGTAATTGTATTGTTCTTCAGCAATGATGGGCTAACTGCTTACAGAACAGAGATCAAACCTGAGACCCACCTGCTCGAAATAGTTTAATACTACATCAGCAACGCAGCTACTGACTTCATCATCTGGGAGACCTCCCTGACCTGCTGTTTTTAAGTTGGTTTTACGATAATGAAATCAAACTGATCTCCCCTCAGTAATTGCCGTCTGAGCAGATGGTTCTTGCCGGGTTCAAATAGCATACAGTGGGCTACTTACCATCCCCTTTAAAGAGCTGGCGCAGCACGTTAGCCTCCAGCATGTCTGAAAGAGAACAGCAACAAGGTTAAACCAGATGTGACAGACTGAAAGAACAAGAGAAAATCCACTACCTGCTCAACAGGATGTTGTGCGGACACAGTGGGATCCTCATGTTTCTGTGCTACAGGTGGTATTTTAGATGAGTATCCTCAAACACTTCAACTTTTTAGTCCCAGGGGTTAGCCAGCAGGAGTTAGTTGTTAATGTCACTAACTGGGTATCTGAGTCTAAAACTACAAAGCTAATCCAATTTGCCTAAGGTGATGCAGAAATAAAATCTTACACAGCCACCTAGTTTTGCATGTTTCTTCCAGATTTCTATTTTAAAAGGTTGCTTAACAACACTCATAATGTTTTAAAATAATTTAAAGTTAATTCTCAAGACAGTGCAGACAAACTCTTATCAATTACCATTTATGGCTTACTCACAAGTTTACAGGTTCAGTCTTCAAAATAGTACCATCATTTGGTTTGATTTAACTGTAACGATATGCATATTTCTTGTACCATAAAACCAAAAATTATACTTGCTGGAAATTTTCAGTGTTGCAAAGTACAGGTACTTAAATGCAACTTGAGCAATGAATGACACAATGTGCAGTACCAGTCAAAATCTTGGAGCTCATTGCAGAATTGATACCACTACCAAATTTTTTGTTCCCTATAACCCTGTGATTTTTTAAAATGTATATATCCAATTGTATTTATAAATGACTAATGATTCTGCTTCCGCTACTACTTCAAGTCATGCATTTCTGATCATAATAACCCAATGTTTATTAAAAAAAAATCATCTAATTTCTTCTCTTGTTCTTTAGACAATTATCTTAAATCTATGGCCACTGGTTACCCATCCTCCCCCTAGAAGAATTAGCTTCTGTTTGCAGGAACTGTCAAAACTATTAGAACTGCCAAATCAAAATCAAGATCTAAACTAATGCAGTTTTCACATTCGATTTATTGCAGTGGGAGTACATTCAAGAGACATATTACAGCAATTCTGAAAAGCAATTCTCAAGAGCAACTAGGGATGGACAATAAATGCTGGCATCGCTGGTCATGCCCACATTCTCAAAATTAATAAGAATAAAATTATTGGGAGTTCAATTTAAAGGTGTAATTTAATATAGAATCTTTAGCAAAGTTACTGGCTTCTCTGGGTCATCTTAATATTGAGAATGAATTATAGAACACTCTTGAGCATGTCCGAATGAATTTATTTATATTCACATATAACACAGACTTATTCCATTATTTTCTCTCCATGTTACATAGCGAAGGCATTAAAATGGCAGCTGCATACATCAGGCATTGTAACCAGTGACTTGAAGACAGATAACAACATGGAGGACTTGTACTATAATGCTTTATTGCAACAATTTGGCAGTTTCTTAGCAACGCAAATTATATTTTGGAATATATTTGTTGCCATTATTTATGGATAATTTACAGAACTGCATTTGTTCCATTTCAGAAAAAGACATTCTGGATTTTACAATTATCCCATGCTTAATTCTAATCATAGAGTCATAGAGTCCTACAGCACAGACACAGGCCCTTTGGCCCAACCTGGTCCATGCTGACCAAAATGTCCATCCACGATCACCCAAAATGTCTCCTGCACTTGGCCCATATCCTTCTAAACCTTTCTTATCCTTGTATTTATCCAAATGCCTTTTAAATGTTGTTAATGTAACCACCTCAACCACTTCCGCTGGCAGCTCATTCCATATGTGTACCACTCTCTGTGTAAAAAGTTGCCCTCAGGTTCCCTTTAATTCTCTCCCTTCCAACCTTAAACTGATGCCCTCTACTCCTTGATTCCCCAACTGGAAGAAAAAGAGACTGCATTCACCATATCCATGCCTCTCAGGATCTTAAACACTTCTATAAGATGCCCCCTCAGTCCTCTACACTCTAAAGAAAAGTGTCCTATCTTGTCCAACATCTCCCTTTAACTCAGATCATTCAATCCTGGAAACATTGTTGTAAATTTTCTCTGCACTCTTCCCAGTTTAATAACATCCATCCTATAACAAGATGACCAAAACTGAACACAATACTCCAAGTGCAGTCTCACCAACATCCTGTACAACTACAATATAACATCCCAACTTCTGATGAAGGCCAGTGCGCCAAATGACTCCTTCATTGCCTTGTCTATGTGCGACTCCACTTTCAGAGAACCATGCACCTGAACTCCAAGGTCCCTCTATTCCACTACACTCCTTAAGGGCCTATCATTCACCATGAAACTCCTACCTTGATTTGACTTTCCAAAATGCAAAACCTCACACTTATCTGTATTAAACTCCATTTGCCATTTCTTGGCCCACTTCCCCTGCTGATCAAGGTCCTGCTGCAATTTCTGATAATCTTCCTCACGATCCACGATACCACCTATTTTAGTGTCATCTGCAAACCTACTAATCATGCCTTATACATTCTCATCAAAATCATTGATATAGGTAACAAACAGCAACAGGCCCAGCACCAACCTCTGAGGCACTCCACTAGTCACAGGCCTCCAGTCCAATTGGCATCCTTCCACTATTACCCTCTGCTTTCTACCATCAAGTCAATAGTGTCTCCAATTTGCCAGCTCCCCCTGGATTCCAAGCGATCTAACCTTCCAGACCAGCCTACCATGTGGAACCTTATCAAAGGCCTTACAGAAATCCATATAGACTAGGTCAACCGCCCTGCTATCGTCAACCTCCTCAGTCACTTCACCAAAGAACTCTAACAAATTTGGCTGGAAAATCAAAATGGAGCCAGAATCAATGGCCGTGCAATCAGGAACTCATTCCTGTATGACTTGAATTACCAATTTTCTCTCCTCTTTTTACAAAAAGTATTAGACATTCAACTATTCCCATGAACAATGGGACAAAGAATCTTTGTTGCAATCTTTTATATCATTCTTTTCACCAAATGTGTGTTCCTAGCATTTTAACTTCCTGCTTTCCACAGAAGCATTGATGAAACTTCATTTTACATACCCTACCGATTATTTGCACTGATCTACTTATATTATATCTGATAGGCACATGAATCTCCACAATGAGTTCTTATAATCGCGAGCCTAACATGGCAAGATACTAAAGGACTGTCATGGTCCCTTCAAAAGAAAATAAAATACCATAAGTTAAATAAACTAATAATTTTTTTTGTTCATTTCCCTGTAGCTGGACAATGATCTATTCCTGTAGAGGCCTAAGAACTGTAGTCATTGTCTTTATTCAGACAAGAATGAGTGCATGACATGGAATGTGGTGAGTATGTGGGGACTATGACAGAAGGGAAAAATTAATCTATTCAATGAGGTAGGATGATTTGTCTTTATATTTTCAAACTCTTCAAAAAATTGATCAAATGTAAAAACTGCATTTTTTAGATTTTGATTTTGATTTTTCAGTCCTAATAGTTGTAACAGTTCCTGCAAACAGGGAGGATGAGTAACCAGTGGTCATAGGTTTAAGATAATCATCTAAAGAACAAGAAAGGAAAGTAGATTTTTTTTTCACAAACAGTGGGTCGTTATAATCAGAAATGCATGACTTGAAGTAGCAGTGGAAGCAGAATCATTAGCCTTTGATAAAATTCAATTGGATATATACATTTTTTAAAAATCATAGGGTTATAGGGAGCAAAAACAAAGGTACTGGTATCAATTGGACAGTTCTTTCAAATAGCCAACAATAAACTTTATTTATATCAAAGAGTAAATGTAAAAAGTAGGTTTGTGATATTCAGGGCATGTATATCTGTCAGAATGTTTGCTCTTTATACTAAATAAGTACAATTTTAAAACTCACAAATTCAGTAAGTCTAGTTTAAGCATCTACTGTCCAAAATCCCATATAAAAATAGACTGTCTATGAAAGAATATTCTTGTGAGGTTAGATCAAGACTAGCAATATAAAGCTGCAGAAAATCCAGGAACAAATAGAAGATTTCTTGTAATCTTATTCATTGATTGGGATCTATTTTTAATAAAATAGCCCAATATTGTACAAGAATATTGTAATCAAAATGGATTATTGAAAGTCTATTTGTATGCTAATACTCTATTTTATTTGAAAACCAACATAACTTTGCATACAATAGTATTACCATATTTTTTCATTTAATATATATCAACTAGCTTCGAAACTGGAACAGCTTGGATCATTAGCCAGATGTGGTACAGATGTGTGGTATTTAATCACCATGAATGCAAGAAGAAAATAGAAAATCTCTCATAAAACGTCAGCTGTAGTTAAAATAATTTCACTCACCAGGCAAGAACAAGACGGTTAGAAGCACAGTAGCCAGGATCAAAGAGAGTATGTTCACCTTTGTGCAGTCCATGATAACCTATATTTTAACACCTGTGTATACTGTGGAAAAACATAATAAAAGATGTGTTTAACTGCTCCTTGTGATGTTGAGCAAAAATTGATTACACATTTCCATGTACAATCTGGGATTAATAACGTCCCTTCCACCAACATGCTGGAAAATTATAGACCGAGTATAGGCTTGTTAGAAAAGGAGATGGTCATAAGTTCTATTCCTTTTCCACAGGCCAACTCTATTTTCTCTGCATCTCCACTAATATCTCTCCTGAAATAAGTTTGACTGAACCATCCACTTCAATGAAATATGTTGCTAGTGATGGTCAAAATTCTTTTGCTTGGAGGAAACTGTACAATCTGGTTCCCTTCTCATTACTCAATTTAAACCTTTTCCCTTGTTGTGCACAGTCGTCACTTCAGTGAGGTATTAAGTTGAATTCTATGGCAATATTGACAAAACCAATGTACATTGAAGAAAACAAGCCCTACGTCTTAAAATGCTCCTCATAGTTTCAAACTCTTGCAGCTGGACATATCTCTGTTGAATAAGAGAGAATGTGCTCGAGAAGCTCAGCATGCCTTGCAGCATCTGTGTAGACAAAAAGAGTTAACATTTCAAATCCATGATTCTGTATACCTGCTATAATTTTCCAATAATTAAGCATAGAAATCACAGAGAGTATATTTTGAGAGTCTGGTGGTTCAATGAGAAGCATCCCTGCCTCTGAACCAGAAGCTCTGAGCTAAAGGACTTGATGGCCAAGAAAGATGCTGTCACAATGAAAAATATAAAGGATTGCAGAGGCTGGAAATCTGAAACAAAAACACAAATTGCTGGAGAAACTCAGCAGCATTTTTTTAGAATCCCTATAGTGTAGAAACAGACCCTTCTGCCCAACAAGTCCACACCGACCCTCTGAAGAGTAACTCACCCAGACCTATTCCCCTACTCTATATTTACCACTGGCTAATGCACCTAGCCTATACATCCCTGAACACTATAGGCAATTTAGCATGGCCAATTCCCCTAACCTGCACATCTTTGGGCTGTGGGAGCACCCAGTGGAAACCCACGCAGACACGGGGAGAATGTGCAAACTCCACACAGAGGAGTTCCCAAGACTGGAATCGAACCCAGGTCCCTGACGCTGACAAAGCTGAGTCAATATTTTGCATCCAGTGACCCTTCTTCAGAACTGTCATAACAAGTTGGGAATCAACTTATAAGTCCTTTCAATTGTAAAGTATCTCCAAATTCTTTCAATACTTGCTAATAGCAGGTGGTATGAGTGACAAGAAATCTTGGTCGGCCGTGTGAAGGAAGGAAATTGGACCTTGTTGTATCATTACCCCAAGTTCCAGCTTATAACACACTTGTAAAAGTGTATGTTGCAGTAGCCAAATGAACTCTTCAATGATGAGGGGCACTTGGAGTTTCATTCCCTCTCTGGTTGGGGTGAATTTGGGTCCTGCCTCCTTGTCCTGCTGAAGATCATGGTGCTGTGCATCACCTTTAGACAGAGGACTAAAGAAGAAGATATTCTGTGTGCAGAAAATGTGTTGCTGGAAAAGCACAACAGGTCAGGCAGCATCCAAGGAGCAGGAGAATTGACGTTTCGGGCATGAGCCCTTCTTCAGGATTCCTGAAGAAGGGCTCATGCCCAAAACGTCGATTCTCCTGCTCCTTGGATGCTGCCTAACCTGCTGCGCTTTTCCAGCAACACATTTTCAGCTCTGATCTCCAGCATCTGCAGTCCTCACTTTCTCCTAGCATATACTGTGTGCAGTCTATTTTAAGTGGATATCCAATAAAGGAGCAAGATGAACAGACCAATTACAGCAGTCCAAATATAGTGCCCGCTACCACCTTTTCAAGGGCTGCCAAGGAAGGGCAATGAATGCTTGCCTTGCCAATGGTGCCTATGTCTGAAAATGAATAGAGAAGAACTACAGGGGAGCTGGTGAGACTATTTTTGTTTTACTGGATTAGTCCAGTGACTGATCTTAATGAATCACATAAGTGTACACTTGGTTTGCTACCAGCTGAACAACATTAATGTGTGAATAAATAGCATACACACACCAATAAACTCACACTCTTCTCTCAAATGTCACCTTTTCTACTTCGTTAATGATAACCCAGGAATTTAGACTAAGCAATGCATCAATCATACAGTGCTACACAAGAGTGAATGATCAGATTTTACTTGAATATATATTGGAAAATTATAACATGTACACAGATATATACTCAATATACTTTTACAAATGTTCTTTCCTTCTCTAGTATAGAATTGATTGCTTGCTGGACTGTTATTTACCAAAATGGCAGTTCTATGTGATTCAACAGTGACTAACAATAGCAATTCTGTGTAAAAAGTCATCGCAGTTAAGTCCAATCCACACACTCCCAGCAAGAGCCACTGGACAGCATCAGGAATGTCAAACTTTCTTTACAAAATCATAGGACACCAAGGCTAATTGTAGCATAGCCAGTGCTGTTGCCACCATGACCAGCAAATTCAGAGCAATGTATGTGTCCAACATTGAATCTTTTTGATTTGTATGCCTCAGTAGCTCAGCAGAATTATTTAGGAGAAAGTGAGGACTGCAGATGCTGGAGACCAGAGTTGAAAAATATGGTGCTGGAAAAACACAGCAGGCCAGGCAGCGTCCGAGGAGCAGGAGAATCGACGTTTCGGGCATAAGCCCTTCTTCAGGAATGAGGCTGGTG